>NW_027213859.1:40000-45000 GCF_042767895.1 Penaeus vannamei | reverse complement strand
ATAACGACAGCAAAGAGAAACGAAAAACAGACAAACTCCCCAAAATATCTATGGTCTGTCCCTATTTTTGGAATTACAATCGTAAAATAACAAATATAAGAAAATAATAATAATAAGAAAAAGAATGAATTACCCAATTAAAGTGATTAAAGTAGTATTGGTGTCACTCATTCAATAACAGTAACAAAAGCTAAGAGAACGATTATAAAAGTAATCTTAATGATGGTAATTATTATTGTAATGAGGATAATATGATATAATACATATAATTCAAATCGCTGGTCCATTTTGTTTTCTCAATAAAAGGAAAAGTTCACGACAGACATTTTATAAACAAACAGGATGAGAAATATATCCTTATACTTATTTCTCTATTTGCTTGTTCAGTGTAGTGTAGACCCTACTCGCTCGTTGTTTGTTAGCTACTGTGGTTTGATATAAAGGTCTGATAAATAGACCATAAAGATTTTTTACTTTCTCGCTAGCGGATTATTAGAATTCTCATGGCCTTTTACCATGTTTGGGTAGGCCTACTTCTTCCATTGGAGACAAAAAGAAACACAGAGAAAGGCAACAATAGCAAAAAGAAAAAAAGAAAAAGAAAAAAGAAAAGGAAAGAGAGAGAGAAGAAATGAAAGTAAAGAAAGATATCTAATAATGTTCAAATTAGCAATTGCTATGATAGAAATAATAATGCCCTATTTCTTACAGTAAAAGAAAATATTAAACTAGGGGAACTGGTTTTACTCTGACATTGGAGGCATCTCATTTCATTAGTATTATAATGTAGTTGAAATAAAATCAACTGGCAGACTTTTTTCCCTATATCCGCTCCAAATCAGCTGTCCCAGTAATTTCTTCAGGGAAAATGTACCCTGAGTTTCAATGTGGGAGGAGAACCAGTCACGTTCCTCAATCACCAATATTTCTAACCTCATTTTCAGAGGAAGAAAAAGAAGTCTCGAGCGCTATCTCACCTTTATTTGCATGAACCGTATTCATGTTGACAAATGTAGATGAGGTATGAATGAGAATGGATATCTTCACAATACAAGAGATGTATTTGACCGGTTTCGATTGTATCTTCGTCAGAAATACATGGCGAAGATAGAGTCGAATCCGGTCAAATACATATCTTGTATTCTGGAGATATCCAATCCCATTCATACCTTCTCTACTTTATTTACATACCAAACCCACTCAGTAGGATGACCAAAGAACCCCTGTTTATCCTACGGTAAATATTCTCATCGTTCGTGCTTTAATGCGACTCAAAATTTCGCATCTCCTGCCTCGGGTTTTCGAAAACTGACGCGAATTTTTGAACAACTTCAAACACTTTCTTCGTCCAAGCTAATTAGAGGCGCGAAATTTTGTTTATGAAGTCTGCGTTTGGGGAAATAGCATCTGTCGAGATGGTTCTGATGGGTTGTGTCTGAAATTGCAATCGTATTTTGTTTTGATTATGATAACATACATTTATTTATTTATTTATTTATTATTATTTTTTTTTGATGGAGAAAAACACGAAAAACAAACAAACCCAAAGAATATCTGTGGTCTGTCCCTATTCTTGAATTTACAAAGGTAAAATAACAAATATAAGAAAATAATAATAAGAAAAACCAATAAATTACCCAATTAAAGTGATAAAAGTAGTATTAGTGTCACTAATTCAATAACAGTAACAAAAGAAAGGAGAACGATTATAACAGTAATCTTAATGATGGTAATTATTACTGTGATGAGGATGGTAATGTAATGATTATGACAATCACAGCAACACAGGAATGGCAAAACACTCTACCGTATTGATTCTAAGGCAAAGAAAACTTGCATGCATAAACGACTCATTAAAGAGTAAGACAATTTCAGATCTGCAGCTGAAATCCGCGAGAATTTCGAAACTGCTGTCTAATTTTTCAGTAAATTTAGTTGTCCATTGTGGGTTTTTCTACCGATGATAATAGTAATGAGCTGGTAATATGATGATGATGATGAAAATGATAATAATGATGATAATGAAAATGATAATAATGATAATTATGATGATAATGATTGTAATAATATTTACAATGATAATGGTGATAAAAAGGATGATATTAAGAATATTAATGATAATAATAACATTAATAAAATATAATAATGATGTTAATTATAACAATAATGATAGTGATCTATGCTAGTGACCAGAGAATGATCATAATACTGATGATAATGATCACAATAACAACTACAACAAAACAAGAAACATAATAATAATGACAATAAAAAAGATAAAGATAATAGAAATGATAGTCATAAAAATAATGGTAATAAAAACAGTGGTAATGGTAATGATATTAATATTCATAATTTCAATACAAATATAGATTATGATGATCATTATAACAACCAGAAGCACTCAGAGAGCGCATACCCCCGCCAAGGCAGTAAAGTTACTGATAAAAAAAAAATAGTCACACTAAAGGAATTACATCAAAATCCCCTTTCTCAAGTACACAGGTGACGTCCGTAAACATAACCTTGGCGGAGGCAAAGATGCAATCGTTCAAAAAGTGCCTGGATCCGGATCTCGACCCGGAGAATGAGAGAGAAGGAAAGAGATAGAGTGAGGAGAGAGAGAGAAAGAGATAGAGTGAGAAGAGATAGATAGATAGATAGATAGATAGAGAGAGAGAGAGAGAGAGAGAGAGAGAGAGAGAGAGAGAGAGAGAGAGAGAGAGAGAGAGAGAGAGAAGAGTGAGAAGAGAGAGAAGAGAGAGAAAGAGAGATAGAGAGAGAGATATATAGAGAAAAAAGTTAGAGAGAGAAAAAGAGAAAGAGAGATTGACAGAAAGAAATGCCTAAAGACGAAGTGGCGAAGAGGTGTAAACAGAAGCACCTGTGGAAGTGGCCAACGTCTATCAAGGGTATAACGAAGAGGATGTTCCAAGAAGATAAGGTGTTGGTAGCAAGCCTAAGGGCCGAGCACAGTGAAACGTTCAAGCTAACAGAAGAAGAGGCAATGAAGATGATTTTACCGGACTACGACACCGACTTCGTGTCAACCAACACTGAAGATTAATTGGAGGAACTTAAAAATGACCCTTTGGAAATTCGATAAGAACGAGAAACTCGAGAAGATCTTCTCCATAACTAAGAGGATGAAGGTCGTAAATCTAAACGCCGACTCGACGCAAAAATGGACTATGATGGAGAAGAACCGGATGAAAGTGAACCGTCTACGAAACAACATAAATCTGTAGACTCTTAGATAAACAACCCAATATTTGTTTAATATGCTTATTTCCTTTCACATTCGATAATATTGTATTACATAAGAGCGAAGACCTTAGGGCGCGAAGCACCCGCGAACGGAGTGAGCAAGCGCCGCAGACCAAGCAACCTGGTGTAGCCAAGTGCGGCGCATCCGCTGCTTGTTATAATAAAAAACGATAATGATGATGATAATAAGATATTATTCAAAATCATGATAATAATAATGATAACAATAATGATAACAACAATAATGATGGTGATAAAAGGGTAATAATAATAATGGTAATGGTAATAGTAATGATAATAATGATAACAATAATAGAGATAGAATGATAATAATACTGATGAAAATAATAGTAATAAAAATATTAATAACAATAATAATTAATGTAATAATAACAACTATAATGATAATAATGGTAATAGTAATATTGATAATAATAACAATGATAATGATAATGAAAATAAAAATGATAATGATAATGATAATGGTAATATTAATGATAACGATGATAACAATACAATGGTAATAAAAATAATAAAAATATTAATGGTAATAACAATGATGATAATGAAAATAATAATGATAATGATAATGATCATGATAATACAATTATAGCAACAACAACAAAAGAAACAACAACAACAAAGGAAAACAAATTATGATAATAATAACAATAATAATAATATTGATAATAAGAAGAAGAACAATGATAATACTAATAATAGTAATAATGATAGTAATAATATTACTACTAATGACAAATGATTGTGACTGTAATGATGATAAGAATGTAAAGTAATGATAATGATAATAAAGATAAAATAATAATATAAATCATAATAATAATGACAGTAATAACAACGATAACAGTAGTAGCATTAAAGATAACGGTAAAAATACAATCAGCAATATCAGTAAGAACAACATAAACAATAAAAATGACAACTTGATGGTAACAACGATGAAGACGAGAATGAAAATAGTACTAGTGATAACAGCGATAATGGCAATAGTAATATTAAAATAATGGTGATGACAGTGAACAACAATGATAATGATTATGATTATGAAAGTAATGATGATGATGATAATGATAACGATAATGGTAATGATCACTGCTAATGATAATAATGATATTAATAATTAATAATAATAATGATAGTGATGATAATAATAATGATGATGATAATAATAATATTAATAATAATGATGATGATGATGATAATAATAATAATGATGATGATGATAATAATAATGATAATGATAATAATAATGATAATGATAATGATAATGATAATAATAATAGCAATGATAATAATGACAAAGATCCTAAAGGCAATGACAATAACAACAACAACAACAACAACAACAACAACAACAATAATAATAATAATAATAATAATAATAATAATAATAATAATGATAATAACAATAATGATAGTAATAAAAATAAAAATGATAATGAAAACGATAATTGTGATAATAATGATAATAATAATATTGATAATAATAATAATAATAATAATAATAATGATAATAATAATAATAATAATAATAATAATAATAATAATAATAATAATAATGATAATCATAATGATAACAATAATAAAATAAGGATATTAAGGATAATGATAATGATAATAATAATGATAATCATGATAATAATACCACTACTACTACTGACAGTGACAATGATGATATTACTAACGACAATGATAACAATGCCGATAATGAA
>NW_027213859.1:20000-30000 GCF_042767895.1 Penaeus vannamei | reverse complement strand
CTTCATTTATTCCTCTTTCCTTCTCTTGCTATATCCAGCTTTTTCTTCATCAACATTCATCTTCTGTGCTTTTTTTGTCTCCTCTTTTCCTATTCTTTCGGTTCCTCCACTCTCTTCTCTTCCCTCTCTCCTTCTCTCTGTATTCACCGCCAATCTCCCTCCACTCTTCCTCCATTTCCTTTCCTTTCTCCCTCTCTCCACCCTTCTTTCTTCTCTTTCTCCTCCTTTTCCTTTCCATTCGCCTTCATATTCCCTCCTTTTCTTTCCTTTCCCTCGTCTCTCCCCTTTTCCTCCACTCTCCCTTCTGTTCCTTTCCCTTTTCTCTCCACCTCCACTCGCTCTCATCCCGCTTCCCTCTCTCTCTCTCTCTGCACCATCATCACCCCTCTCTTTCCCCTCCACCCTTTTTCTCCTCTTTCTCTTTCTTTCTCTCTCTCTCTGCATCATCGTCTCCCCTCTCTCTCCCCTCTACGCTCTTTTCTGTTCCTCTCCCTTTTCTCTCCACCTCCACTTTCTCTTTCCCCTCCTCTCTCTCTCTCTCACTGCATCGCCATCTAACCTCTCTTTCCCCTCCACCCTCCCTTCTGTTCCTTTCCCTTTTCTCTCCACCGTCACTCTTTCTCCTTCCCCTTCTCTCTCACTCTGCATCATCATCTTCCCTCTCTTTCCCCTCCACCTTCCCTCCCCTCTTTCCCCCTCTTTTCCCTCCTTTCCCTCCCCTCCTCCTCCCTCAAAAGATTCACGCGAGATAAGCTGTCTCGTGGCTCACCCACAGCGCGGGTGGGCGTGACGGGCGGGCGGGAGTAAACGCGCATATATTGTTTTCGCAATAAAAGGGAAACCCTCATCATTGTTGGCGGAATTCAAAATGGCAAACTTTATGTCTTCATTGCCTATCCAGCCGACGCGGAAGAGCCTGAGTGGGGGTTTGGGGGAGGGGGAGGGGACGGTTGGGAGGGGGAGGAGTGGGTGGGAGGGGAGGGGGAGGGATGGGTGGGTGGGATGGTGAGGGGTGGGGTGGGTGTTAGGGGGATGGTGAGGGGTGGGGTGGGTGGGGGATGGTGAGGGGGAGGGGTGGGTGGGAGGGGAGGGGGAGGGATGGGTGGGAGGGGAGCGGGAGTGGGAGGAGTGGGTGGGATGGTGAAGGTAGGGGGTGAGTGGGAGGGGAGGGGGAGGGTCGGGTGGGTGGGGTAAGGGTGGGTGGGAGGGGGATGGTGAGGGGTGGGTGGGAGGGGAGGGAAGGGAAGGGGGGGGTAGGGATGTAGGAAGGGTGAGGGAGGGGAGGGGGACCTAGGGATGGGGGAGGGGAGCTAGGGGTGGGGGTTCGAATGTGATGAGGAGGGCAGGGAACGGAGGGGAGGGAAGGGAAGGGGTGTAGGATGTAGGAAGGGAAGGGGGCGAGGAAAGGAGGAAGTGCGAAGAGAGGGAAGAAGAAAATGGAAATGTTGTCATGAATAGAGAGAAAGGAAATTGTGGAGTGGTTGATAAGGAATGGGGGAATAAAGGAAGGGAAGAGAGAGAGAGAGAGAGAGAGAGAGAGAGAGAGAGAGAGAGAGAGAGAGAGAGAGAGAGAGAGAGAGAGAGAGAGAGAGAGAGAGAGAGAGAGAGAGAGAGAAGAAAGACAGAGAGATAGATAGATAGATGGAGATAGAAAGAGCAGGAGAGAGAGAGAGAGAGAGAGAGAGAGAGAGAGAGAGAGAGAGAGAGAGAGAGAGAGAGAGAATGAAAGATAGATAGATAGATAGATGGAGATAGAAAGAGCAGGAGAGAGAGAGAGAGAGAGAGAGAGAGAGAGAGAGAGAGAGAGAGAGAGAGAGAGAGAGAGAGAGAGAGAGAGAAAGAAAAAGAGACAGAGACAGAGCAAAAGTATCAGCAAGAGAAAAAAAGTCCAAAAAAGTGAAAGAGAGAAAAAAAAAACGAACGAAGAAAAACAAAAGACAAAACAAAAACAAAACATCGAACCGAAAATAAACCGACACAAAAGAAAGCAAGACTCGAAAGACTTATTTTTTCCAATTTTTCTTTTTCTTTTTCTTCAGCCATAACAGACGCAAAGAAGCAGACACAAGCCTCTTCTGAACCTGCGAAGGGAACTAATACATACGTTATCAGGGGGTTACGGGAGGGGGGGGAGGAGGAGGAGAAGGGAGAAGGGAGAAGGGGGGGAGGAAGGGAGAAGGGGGGAGGGAGATGGGAGGAAGGGGAGGAGGAGGAGGGGAAAGGGAGAGGGGAGGGGAAAGGGAAAGGGGAGGTTACAACACGTGTAGAGCAAAGGAAGCCGACGGGGATGTGAATGACAGATAGGATGAGGAGGAGGAAGAGGAAGAAAAGGAAGAGGAGGAACGAGGGAGGAGGAGGGGGAAGAGGAGGAGGAGGAAGAGGAAGATGAGGGGGAGGAAGGAGGAGGAGGAGGAGGGACGGAGGAGGAGGAAGGGAAAGAGGAGAAGGAGGAAACAAAAGAGCAGAAGTAAGAAGAGATGAAGTATATATATATATATATATATATATATATATATATATATATATATATATATTATATATATATATATATATATATGTATATATATACATATATATACATATATAAATATATATATATATATATATATATATATATATATATATAAATATATATATTATATATATATTATATATATATTATATATATATTATACATATATTATATATATTTATATATATATATATATATATATATATATATATATATTTATTTATTTATATGTATATATATATATATATAGAGAGAGAGAGAGAGAGAGAGAGAGAGAGAGAGAGAGAGAGAGAGAGAGAGAGAGAGAGAGAGAGAGAGAGAGAGAGAGAGAGAGAGAGAGAGAGAAAGAGTATAGCTATAGATAGACGCATATACGTACAAATAGATAAATATTGAAGGACAAACAACCCATTAAAAGAGAGTTGGATAAATATAACAAATAAATAAACATCCGTGAGTGCATATGAGAAGCCCGCTGTTCTTACGGCGTCTCTATTTTAGAAATTCATTACTTTGTCTCGATTTGATATTCATACGTCAAATTCATCCGTTGTTCCGTGCGCTGTTGCTATTTTAAAATTCCGCCGAGAGCTGTATCAATATTTATTCTTTTTTTACGGTATACCCTTTCCCCCGCAGTCTGAAAATTATTGTAGTCTGTCTGATTCCTTGTTTGTCCTGTTTCTTTCTATTCTTTCGTCTTTTATTTTTTCACCTCTGTTCCTTTTCGTTTCCTGTAATTTACGGTTTTGTTTTAATGTCATTCGTATGTTCCTCGTTCTCTCTCCTTTTGTCTTGTCCATCTTTCTCCAACTTTCTAATTAATTTTCTTCCCATCCTTGCGTCTTCCATCCATTCTCTTCTATCTTCTCTTCCTACTTTACTCTTCTTTTTCTCAGTCGTTCCTCCGTTTTCTTCCTCTCCCTCCTTTATACTTCTTTTCTTCCCATTCCCTCATCTCTCTCTTAATCCGCCATTACTTTTCTTCCTATCCTTTTCTCTTTATTCTAGTCCTTTCTTCCCTCCTTCCTTCCAAGAAATTTAAATTTAAGTCTTTCTCAATCCTTCGCCATTCCTCTCATTCCCTCCACGTTTTTTCCTTATATATTTTTTTTTATTCTCTTACTGTAGTAGCTTTCATCACCTTGCTATCGCTGTCTCCTTTTCTTTCTGTATCACTTTCCATTTCTCCTTCATACTCTCCACATCCCTTTTCCCCTTCCTACCTGCTTCTCCTTCCTATTCTTGCTATCCCTCTTCCTTTCCTTCATTACCCTAATCCTCCTTCCACTTCACAACATTCTCCTTTACTTTGCCTTCCATCCCTCCATTCTCCTCCTCCTTTTCCTCCTTATCCCTCCTTCCCATTCTCCTTATCCTTCCTTATCCTTCCTCCCTATCCTCCTGATCTCGTTCCCCAATCCATCCAGACGAAATAATCCTATTTAGGATATTCCCCGGCGCGGTGCAGGATGTGTGCGGTCCACCCTGGGTTCACCGACGAGCCTAATGTCAGTTGGGCCTTTTTGACGTGCTTGCTTGTCCGTCTTCTGTCTGTCTGTCTGTCTTTTCTCTGTGTGTCTGTCTTCTGTCTGTCTGTCTTTTCTCTGTGTGTCTGTCTTCTCTATGTCTGTCTGTGTGTCTGTCTGTTTTGTATGTGTGCCTTGCTGTCTCTTTTTTGTCTGGGTGTCTTTTTCTGTTTCTATTTTTTTTCTTACTATTTTTATTATAACTGTTGTTATTTTTATTATTACTATTCTTTCTTCCTCTCTATTAACATTATTATTATTATCATTATTATTATGATTATTATTATTATCATCATTGTTATTATTATTATTATTATTGTTACTATCATTATTTTATTATTATTACTATTATTATTTTCATTAATATTATTATTACCATTATTATTGTTATTATTATTATTATTATTATTATTATTATTATTATTATTATTGTTATTATTATTATTATTATTATTATTATTATTATTATTATTATTATTATTATTATTATTATTATTATTATTATTATTATTATTATTATTATTGCTATCATTATTATTATCATTACTATTATTATTATCATTATCATTGTTAATATTAATCATCATCATCATCATCATCATTATTATTGTCACTGTTGTTATTAATAATAATAATAATATTACTATTACTATTGTTGTTATCATTATCATTATTATCGTGACTGTTGTTATTATTATCATTTTTAGTATTGTCATTGTTATAATGATAGTAATGATAATAAAGAGGAAGGTTATTATAATAATGATAATATTAATGATAATAATTACAATAATAATGATAAGGAAGTTAATAATAATAATGACTATGATAATAATAATAACAATGATAATAATGACAATAATAATGATAATGATTATTATTATTGTAATAATGATAATGATGGTAATAATTTTATGTTATCATTATCATTATTATCATTATTCACTGTTATTATTATCATCATAGTTGTTATTATTATCGTCATTATTATGATCACTAAAATATTTTATTGTTTTCATCACCATCATTATCATTATTGTTATTATTATTATTATTATTATTTTTACTTCATTGTCTGTTTTTTTAACACGAAGTCTGTGTTATTTTTTTGTGTTATTTATGTCTATTTTTACACTCTCCTTGTCTGCTTCTCTGGCAATGTATTCCGATGTATTGATTTTCTGTTCCTTTAAAACGACTGCTTATTATTATTTTTTTGTTTTTTAACTCTTTATTTTTTATTCTGTTTTACTCATTTTACATTAGTGGTTATACTGATGCTTTCTCTTTCTTTCATTTTCTTTTTTTTTGTGTGTGAGTTTGTCTGTCTGTCTGCTTCTCTCACTTTTTTTTCTTCTTCTCCCCTCCTCTCTCCCCGTTTCTTTCCCTTCTTGTTAATTTTCTTTTTTCTTCTCCATTATGTTTACCTCGTTATTAGTCTATCTCCCCCTTTCTAGTCAGACTGTAAATACAAAATCAAAAGGAAAAAATGAAATAACACATTGCTTGAGTTGTTCTCGTTATGTTCAGTGCAAGGACAGAGAAAATGTCGAACAACATTTGTGTTTATTTTTAAAAGAAAAAAAAAAGAAAAAAAAATATATATAACACGTTTGGGTCAAAGAAAAAAATATGGGAATTAGATTGGGTGGACGATAGTCATGTCCTAACTGGGTTTTCTTTTTTATTAACATTTTATAAAACGGAATTTATCGCTTGACTTCATCAGCACTACGTGCTTATTTTCATAAATACGTAAATGCATTCATATCAGCCCACATACTTACACACACTTATACACTTACACACACACAAACACTTAAAGAAAGTATATATATATATATATATATATATATATATATATATATATATATATATATATATATATATATATATATATATATATATATATATATATATGTATATATATATATATGTATATATATATATATATATATATATATATATATATATATATATATATATATATATATATATATATATATATATATATATATATATATATATATATATATATATGCGTTGTGTGTGTGTGTGTGTGTGCGTATATATATGTATACATATATATATATATATATATATATATATATATATATATATATATATATATATATATATATATATATATATATATATATATATATATATATATATATATATATATATATATATATATATATACATATATATACTTGTGCATGTCCCACATATGTAAGTTGCTATTAAATATTAAGAAAGGAAAGAATATATTCACAAAGAACAAAGCTCTGACTACAAATCATTAATATCGCAGTTGTGTGCATCACGAATGACAAAGGTAAAGAGACAAAAAAGCGTTTCTTTTCGGCTGTTAAAGCGAATGAATGCTCGCTGATTATCATACAAATTTTAGATAAAATTAAAAGTTTGAATGCGCGTCATCATATCACTTAAAGGCTTTGTGTATATTTCACAGCATATTTTTAGTTTTATTGCCCGTGATACAGCTGTGGTCATGACGTAAAATGACAGTAACACACGTACGGAAACACTACATTTTTTTTTTTTATCTAATCACATTTCTTAATTCCGAATGTGCCAATCGTTCTCCACGTCCCGTTAAGTCATCTGAGCGGCAAACTTTGCTGATTGTTCTCTTCTAAGTCTTCTTGTCTTCGAAACCTGGCGAAAGTTTCCTCTTGCCCTTGATCACGTGGTCTCGAGGCTTCGTTCTTTCGCATCAAACTTATTTCTTAACCGTGCGATTAATGTAATTATTATTTTGTGTGTGGGGGAATTATATAATAATCCAGCAAGATCGCTCATCTTTCCTTTCTGTGGGAGGGAATCGACCGGGTTTAAAAAAAGCAGAGAGTCCGTTGGAAATTGTGCTGGCCAATCAGCATTCATCGCGCAAGGCGGGGCTAGCCAATCATTGCAGTTCACGTGGGGAATAGACGATGAACTGAAATCATTTTTACTTTACGCCATATAATTCTTATCGGTTGTGGCTATATATTTTCATTTTATTATTAAATTATTTTTCATCGTTAATAAAATGGATCAGATGAAAGACACAATCCTTTGACATATCTTAAACAACATCTTAATAAACTCGACGACTCCCAATATTTTCGCGGGCTTCCTTTACTCTTCGCGGTATCTTAAGCCAAATTCTAAAAGACAGCTTTAGGAGGCCATTACTGACGGCCAAGATCTTGTGAGGCTGAAGTTTGTGGGTTAGAGATTTTGGCCGCAAGGGAGTGAACTTGACCGGGAATTCCAGGGAGTTGTTGTAGAGAGGTCGCGAAAATATATTCTTGTTAAATTCCAGATGGGAATTAATTGGAAGTCTGGTAAAGTAATTGTTGTTTTTTGAAAAAAAAAAAAAAAAAAATATTTTGTCGTAGTGGTGATTTCGGTTATTATCATAGAGTGAAGAAAATATCAAATGATGATATTCTCCATTCAGGTTTATATTACAAGAAGTCTCTCTCTTTCTCTCTCACTCTCACCTCTTCCCCCCCCTCTCTCTCACACACGCGCGCTTTATTTGTCTAAATGTATTTGTTCTTAATTCAATTCCTACTTTTGTTCGTGGCTGCACTTCCTCTGCAGAAAGACACTAATGCACAAGGAAATTATGCATTACAAAGTTACACGCATGTCGAGAAGCCCACATCATGTTTGCTAAATTATATTCACAAATGATTCGGGTTTTCCTTTTTTTAACATATTGACACCATTTAATGAAGTATCCTGCCATGACATTTCTGCGTCGCATTTACACAAAGAAACGTTCAAGAAAAATGTCATTGAACTTATTTTCAACTTTAATGAAAAAATAATAAAAGAAGAACAAATGCTCGCCCCAACTTTTTTACTCTTGAACAAAACAATAGCTTGTCTTCAGCGGCGACACGAAGTGGCCAAGAAATGCATTAACTGACAACTCCTTGAGAAACGTTGTTGCCCTCCTTGTGGTTTGGGATTTCTGTGGCAACATTTGGTCCTGATTTTATGTTTGAAAATAGTATTATAGAGGAACGTTACGATATATTCCTATAAATATATCGTAGGCAACAGGAAATCGTGTTTGCGGATTCGACTGAGCTGCGAAGAAGGACGCCGCATTGCCCTCTCACGCCTGCCTGAGGATTTTGCCAATAGTCTTGATATTATTTCATGCCGAATTCACATTTTCATGACTGAACGGATGTCATATATGCGCGCGCGCGCACACACACACACACACACACACACACACACACACACACACAAACACACACACACACACACACACACACACACATATATATGTATAGATATAAGTATATATATACATACATGCATACATATATATATATATATATATATATATATATATATATATATATATATATATATATATATTGTGTGTGTGAGTGTGTGTGTGTGTGTCCGTCTGTGTATGCGCTTTTCTTGTGTGTGTATGTGCACAAGTCTCTCTATATGCCCATAGTTACAAATTTGTATTTGTAACACTCATGTATCCATCCAGCCTATCTATCCTATCTACCAATCAATCTATCTATCGATGCATGCGCACGGCTGAGAGAGAAAAAACATTCAGAAAGGGTAATGATAACCCAAAATGTCCACATCCTCCTTAGAAACGAACGATTTCCCTCCGAAAAACTTCACTTGGCGTTTCGTCCGAACACACTCGCCGGTCGGCCTCACTCGGTCCTGCGGTCGTTGTCTGAAGGCCTCGGGAACTCCCCTCGCAAAGAAACGCGGAAAGAAACAAACAAACTATTTCTTTTGATGCTCGTGATGTTGTTTTAGTAGTTTGTGGTCGATCGGTTCTTCAGAAGATTGTTATTCTTATTGGCTCTATGTGTTTTTTAAAGCTTTGTCTGGTTATTCATCTATTTATTTATTTGATTATTGGCTTATTCATTTATTTATTTATTCACATTTCGTACCAATGGGTATCGATTCATATGGAGTAAGAGAAAAGAAGAAATGCGAAAATTATATATTAGAAAATATATATAGTATCACGTATCTGCTAATTAACTTCACACACACACACATACTTCTTTTTAATTTAAAGGAAAGCCATCTCCAGCTCGGTATTTAATTAAAACTTCCTGATTTCAGGGACTTTGATCAGAAAAAAACAGACCCCGAGCAATTGGCGAAGAAAGCCTTTCGAAAAACTCGGAATATGAAAAAGGAAATTCACAGTTTGTGTGCGAAATAATAAGGAAACTTTTGGAATTGGAAAATCGAGTGTGTCATTAGTGGATGTCACGTGACCGAGCATGATGGAGGTCCCGTGGGTTGCCAAAAGGTCACTGAGAGGTCAGGTCATGCCTCTTCTGTTGCTTCTGTTGCATCTGCACTGCTCTGCCTTGCCGCTCACAGGTAAGTGTCAAAGATAATTCGATGTTTTGTATTGCTTGTTTATAATATTTTTTTCTGTTATTAAATAATTATAAATGAACAAGAAAAACAGCATCTAAAACTGTTGGTCCTATTATTTTTTATATTTGTCTTTTCAAAAAAGGCGTAAAAATATATTTCTGGAATTCTAAGAAGTAAGTATTGGAAGAAACTCTATAAAAGTTGTTTTTCTCTCTCTATTTCTGTCTCTCTCTCTGTATATCTGTCTGTCTCTCTCTCTCTCTCTTTCTCTCTCTCCATCTATCTATCTCCCTCCCTCCCTCCCTCCCTCCCTCTCTCTCTCTCTCTCTCTCTCTCTCTCTCCATTATCTATCTATCTATCTCCCTCCCTCCCTCCCTCCCTCCCTCCCCCCCACCTCTCTCTCTCTCCTTCTCTCCCTCTCTCTCTCTCTCTCTCTCTCTCTCTCTCTCTCTCTCTCTCTCTCTCTCTCTCTCTCTCTCTCTCTCTCTCTCTCTCTCTCTCATTCATTAGAAAACGGGGTTAGGAAAAACAGTTAATTGGTTTAGC
>NW_027213858.1:12500-22575 GCF_042767895.1 Penaeus vannamei | reverse complement strand
TGATTCCCTTTTTTCGTATCGCATCGCCCTCTCCTTTTTTACTTCTTCCCATTTCTTCTCGTGTCCCCTCTCCTCTCATTTTTTTTCATGTTCTTTGCTGCGTTCTCCTCTCGTCTCAAACCTCTTTACTCTCCCCTACTCTTCTCTTTGCTTCCTTCTTACACCGCTCTCCCTCAATCGCATATCCTCTCTCCTCTCTCCTTACGCCCTTCTCCTCCTCTTTCTCTTCCCTCAAATCCTCCCTCTCGCCTCACTCCTCTTTCCTCTCCCCTCGCATCCCTTCCTCTTGTTTTAATTATCTCTTTTCCTTCACACCTCTTTCCTCTCCCCTTCACACCCCTTCCTTTCCCTTAAGACTCCTATCCCCCCCTCACATCTCTCTCCTTTCCCCTCGTCTCCCTCTCCCCACACATCCTTCTCCTCTTATATCAAGACTCCCTCTCACCTTACAACCCTCTCCTCTCCCCTCAATTCTCTCTCTCACCTCACAATCCTCTCCTCTCACCCCCAGTCTCCTTCTCCCCTCACATCACTCTCCTTTTCCCCTCTTATCCTTCTCCTCTACCCATCTCTCTCCTTTCCCCTCAAGTGTCCCTTTCCCCTCACATCCTTCCCTCTTCATCAGCACCTTCACTTTTTCCCATTCATCGCCTCTTTTCCCCTAACACCCCTTCATCCTTCCCCATATCCGGATCCACTCCCCTCATAACCCTCTCTCCCTCCTTCTTTCCCCTCACCTTACCCTCATAAACGTCGCGCTCTGTTATTGAACTATTAAACTTCAATATTAAAGACAAAGGAATTCAGAGGAAACAGACTAACCCATGACACGACCGCCTCATAACCGTCTCGTGACTGGCTCGAGAAGTTATCGTTTTCTCTTTCTTCTTTTTCTTAGTCCTGTTTTCTTCTTCTCCTCTTCCTCTCCCTTCTTCTACTTCTTGTTTGGGTTAAGCACCGCCTCCTTTCGGTTCCTGACGCCGAACTACTCGAAGTAATGATCATGATGAACGAGGTAATTAGGTCGTTTGTTTTCATGTATAAGCGATAACGAGAAATAATGCTTTTGGTCTGACATTCATTGCTGTTAGATTAGAAGCTCGAGTCACTCTCAAATGCATTCTCTCTCTGTTTCCATCATCGTAATGACACAACAGAAGAGGGATAAGAAAGAAAGAAACAATATATATCTACTCGTAATATTCAATTATAAGTTTAGCGATGTTGCTATTTTTAAGAGGCTGTCATTTTTCTTCCAATTAGATGTCTGTTCTCTATAATCAAAGGTGATTTACGGAGTCAAAAGTCTCGTTTGCTGTCATTTTGTAATTTTCTCGATATCAGTTAGTTTGTTGTTGTTGTTGTTTTATCAGTTGTGTTGTTGTTGTTTGTGAATTGTCCAAATGCAATACGTTCATGTTTCATTTTTATCATTTTGTCTTTCTTTATTTGTTGCCTTTTATTGGCTTTGGTATTCGGAGACAAAGCCAGTAAAATATAGAAAAAAAATTACGAAGCGTGAGCTGTGATAAAAGATATTCGAAGCCAACAAGGACGTGACTATTGGATAAGGAGTAGCATGACATTTTGAAGAATGTTTTATGTATACGCGTGTTTGTGTGTGTGTGTGTTTGTGTGTCTGTCTGTCTGCCTCTCCCTCTCTCTCTCTCTCTCTCTCTCTCTCTCTCTCTCTC
The DNA here is from genome assembly GCF_042767895.1 of Penaeus vannamei. Lineage (NCBI taxonomy): Eukaryota > Metazoa > Arthropoda > Malacostraca > Decapoda > Penaeidae > Penaeus > Penaeus vannamei. Next base: position 20,881 of record NW_027213858.1, on the reverse strand, counting down.
TCTCTCTCTCTCTCTCTCTCTCTCTCTCTCTCTCTCTCTTTCTCTCTCTTTCTCTCTCTCTCTCTCTCTCTCTCTCTCTCTCTCTCTCTCTCTCTCTCTCTCTCTCTCTCTCTCTCTCTCTCTCTCTCTCTCTCTCTCTCTCCCTCTCTCTCTCACTCACTAACTCACTCACTATCTATCTATCTGTCTCTATCTCCTTGTCTATCACTATTGCCTTGGCGGAGGTATGCGCTTTCTGAGTGCTTTTAGTTTATCATCATTGTTATTACTATCTAATAAAATATTTCTCTCTCTGTGTATGTATCTAAATATCTATCTATGTATATATCTGTCTGTCTGTCTATTTATCTATCTGTCTGTCTGTCAGTTTATTTATCTATTTGTCTGTCTATATATCAATCTATTTATCTATCTATAATCATTGTTACTACTATCTCATACAATTTCTGTGTGTATGTATCTAAATATCTATTTATGTATCTATCTGTCTGTATATCAATCTATATATCTATGTTTGTCTATATATCAATCTATCTATCTGTCTGCCTATCACTCCTTTTCTTGTTCCTTTCTCTTCATATGTTCCTTGTTCTTTCATCTGTCAACCCAACAATCACGCGCGATGAAAAACATTTTCGTTTTTCTTTCTTTCTTCCCTCTCTCTATATCCATCATCTTTCTTTCGCTCTTCCCTTCCCTTATACTAATTGTCTTCCTTTATTTCTCCCCTCTCCCTATTCTTATAATTTTTATTCCTCTGTACCTTTTAACCATGTATATCATATTTCTTTCTTTCTTCTTTGTTCGCCCTCTATCTCTCTTTGTCAGCTTCCGTACCAAAGTCACTCTCTCTCTCTCTCACACACACACACACACACACACACACACACACACACACACACACACACACACACACCAGCTTCACTGTGTCAGTAAGGGGGGAGGACAAAAAGCCCGAACTATTTATAGCCTCTGATGCTTTCCCCGACAATGTTAAAGTATTTTCAAACAAAAAAAAGTGCAAGCGGAATCAGAATGTTTGACCAGGCAACCATGTCAGCGTTACCAGTGACTCGATCGCATAATGTCATAAAATTAGAGCATACAGACGCTCAGTCTCTCCTCGGACATTTTAAAGAAATTAAAAATGCTAGTTGAGGAGAGAAACATATTGTGAATGAGTGAAACGTGGCTCCACCAGGAAATGGATAGTAATTTCATCTATATCCCAAATTTTAAAGTTTACAGATGTGATGCAAGCAGAGAAGTATGTATAAATGTATGTAGCTTATATCGTTGAAATAAATAAATTAGAATAAATAGGTAAAGCTGCACGAATTAAAGAAAGCAGCTCTTCTCTATTACATTTCATAATAACTAACAGATCAGACATCATTCTCCATTCCTGACCATGAACTTATCACGATGACGTTAAATATAGAGAAAACAAAGCGACCTAAAGTAATGAAAACTTTTCGCAATTTCAAACACTATGATCGTTAATCTCTCTGCGAACTTACCTTGTATAAATAAATGACTCTGTTAGATATTTCATTGACAGATAATGTAAACAATCAATTAACTACTCTCACGGAGTTGATTAAAAGCAGCACTGATGCGCTGGCTCCCTACGTAACACCAACTGTCAGACTTCCCCCTGCTCCATGGATAAATGACATCAAGAGAGCCATTAGCGATAGAAATAATGCCCACCAAGTAACGGGAATGAAGCCGCCCTTTAGACAGATTATAAAGTAAAAACAGGAAAAATGTAAAATTGCCAATTCAATGTGCAAAAAGAAATTATTTCAGAAATAAATTCACAGAATATAAGAACATTAATAAAATATGGAAAATTGTTAAAACACTAGTACCTAACTGCAAACACCACACAAGTGGTTGTATAAATCGTATACAAAGCACAGAGCATTTTAATGACCTTTTTTTAATGGAAAACTAACTTATGAACAAACAACTGCTTTTACATTACAAATCACATATCAGGCAAGGTTCACAACTATTTTTTTCAGACCAATCATCTAGAAACAATCATCTTAATAAAACACTCGAAAAACAAATGCTGTAGGAGTAGACGCTATTGCTTTGCGCTTTATTAGCGATGGTCTAACTGCAACCGTACATTATTTGACGGTCATTATCAACGCTGGTGTCTTTCCGTCGCTTTGGAAACATGGGATAGTAACACCAATTTTCAAGTCGGGGGATATAGACAGTTTGAATAATTATCGCCCTATTACTATACTCCTTATATTATCTAAAATTCTTGAAGAAATTGTAGCAAATAAACTGACGAATTTCCTGAAGGCCAATAACTTATTATCTAAAACGCAACATGGGTTTAGAAATAGGTTATCTACTGAAACAGCTTTACTACAAATTGCTGATTACATTTATAACATAGACAAAAATCAGAAAAGTTTGCTTACATTGTGCGACCTTTCTAAAGCTTTTGACAGTGTCAACTATGAAATTTTCTTTAACAAATTAGTAAATCAAAAAATTGATAGCATTTGGTTAGATACAAGGAAACGGTAAGAATCAATGATGGTATATCAAAACAAGTACTTTTTGGTGTTCTGCAAGGATGTTTTAGGTCCAATCCTATTTACAATTTTCATAATTTATCAACCATATCCCATAACTGCCTTCTAATGCAGTACGCCGATGACTTGCAGTTTCTTCATAGGGACTCAGTAAAAATTTCAGTACATTAATAATATTCTGACTTGACTCTCTCTCTGTCTATCTATCTATCTATCCATCTACCTTTCTATCTCTCTCTCCACCTATCTTCCTATATATATATATATATATATATATATATATATATATATATATATACATACACACACACACACACACACACACACACACACACACACACATATATATATATATATATATATATATATATATATATATATATATATATATATATATATATATAGATATACATATATATATATATATATATATACACACACACACAGACACACACACACACACACACACACACACACACACACACACACACACACACACACACACACATATATATATATATATATATATATATATATATATATATATATATATATATTCTCTCTCTCTCTCTCTCTCTCTCTCTCTCTCTCTCTCTCTCTCTCTCTCTCTCTCTCTCTCTCTCTCTCTCTCTCTCTCTCTCTCATGCACATAAACCCTCCTTCATTTCCCTAACCCTTAGCATTTGCAAAGTCAAGCGATATTGCATCCAGCCCATATCATTAGTACTTAAGAATTTCCTCTTAGCTGGCCTCATTTCAATTTCCTCAATTTCCGATTTTGTTGATCAGAGATGTCTGGGAAATACTGAAATAAGATGTTTGGGTCATGTATGTTTTTACTGGTTAAGCAGGTTCCATTCGTAAAAAATGTGTATTTTTGGAATTTCCATTTCTTTTAAATTGCCGTGGAGATGGGTTCCATGTGAAATATTGCGTGGTATCAAAATCAAATATAGTCCATATCTGTAACATCAAAGAGGCATCATGTTATATGCATTATTTTTTAAAATATGAATTAATGTTTATGTCAAGAATTCCGTCTTCTTGCCTTCTTATTTTTTTTTAAATGTTCGACCCTACCTCTCATTTCCAAGTGAACTCTAAATCTGTGAATAACGGAGCCGTTTATTCCAGTGCGCGACCCTCTTTAATCACTCCAGCGATCCTCTTTTGTTTATCGCCTGGGGTGAACGCCCTCACCTCGATGAACTTATTCTATCCGCATTTTGTCGTATGAAAAATAGCGGTGGATATATCTGACGCATTTTTACATGCCTTAGGCATTATATATCAGTTTCCAAAACCAGATTAATTGTCGTAGAAAAATGTCTATATGGAGAATAAACTGTATAAACTGTGTATGATGTGCGAATGAAGTTGAGGAGAGAAAATGAGAGTTGGTCTCTTTCTCTCTGTTTATCTACCAATCGATCTGTCTATTTATCTATCTATCTATCTATCTATCTATTCACCGCTCAAACAAACAATTAACCAAACAAAACAGTATGGGAAAGATAATATGTATATGCAAAGGAGAGAGAGAGAGAGAGAGAAGAGAGAAAGCAAACAGCCCTGCATTGACGTGTTTGGCAGGGAGAGCCACACAGCCTATCTCTGTCGCGGATCAGATGCAGTTTGTTATCTCCCGAAGAGGGATTTGCAAGGCAGTGAAATCTAGCTGTATTATTTGCATAATTCTGATTGTTGTGAGTGTCAACTGAACGGGAAAATGGAAGGGGGAGGGATGGATGAGAGGGAGGGAAGAAAGGTGGGAGGGAGGGAGAAAGGAAGAGTGAGAGAGAGAGAGAAGACACACAGGCAAATAGAGAAACTGGCAGATAGATAGACATACAAACAGACAGACAGATTAAGACAGATAGAACAACGGGCAAACAGATAAACAAACAGAGATAGAGGGAAAGAGACAGAAGGTCAGACACATAGAGAAACAGAGACAGAGAAGATCAGACATAGAGAAACAGAGACAGAGAAGATCAGACACATAGAGAAACAGAGACAGAGAAGATCAGACACATAGAGAAACAGAGACAGAGAGAGAGCTAAATACAAAAGAGGAGAAAAGAGAAACGCAAAAAAATGGTCAAATAAAGAAAGAAAATCAGAGACGGAAACGAGGGAGGATGGAGAAGAGAAACAAAGGTTAGAGATCGGAGAAAGGGAAAGATATTATGAAATACAGTCGAAGAGACGGAGAAAAAATAGAGAGGATAGGACAGAACGGAGAAGATAAAAACCTTTTCAGAGAATAACAAGAGGAAGAAGAAAAACGAAGGGAAAACGAACATGAAAGAGAGGGGGAGAGGAGAGCCTGATAGGTGAAGATTTAGGAATATTTTGGTACTTTGATAGACATAAATACTCATATTATACACGGACACACACACATATGTATGCATGTGTTTGTGTGTATATATGTATATATATGTGGATGTGTGTGTGAGGAAAGAGAAATATATATATATATATATATATATATATATATATATATATATATATATATATATATATATATATATACATATATATATACATATATATATATATATATATATATATATATATATATATATATATATATATATACAGAGAGAGAGAGATAGAGAAAGCCAAAAAAGAGAGGAAGCGAAGCAGGGATAAAATTGCAAAAATAACACCACCAGAGCTCCAACCAACTAAACGCCGAGAGAGAGAGACAGAGAGCCAGAGAGAGGGGGGAGCGCCGGAGCGGAGAGGCTCGGGGGGGAAATGGCGGAATGCAGAGCGGGCGTCTGGCACGGAGCAGGCGAAGGGGAAGCGCCGTGTCAACACCCAGCCCACCTCAGCCTCGCATTTGCACGACAAACACGAGCTCTCGCCATCACCCACAGACTTGCTCTCATTGCACGCCGGACCGACAGCACTCACCCAGATGCGAATACCCGGGCGACAAAGAGGGAAGACACACACACACAAACACACACGCGCGTACATATTCGCTTGAAGGCATTATTACGTATTGGTTTTGACGGCTGTTTGAACTTTACGGAATCTCCCCTTCCCCCCCTCCCCCACCCCGCCCTTCCCTTTGGTGACTGCTCGACTTCAAGCAATTTTGGTCGCGTCAGGGGGATAGTGGCCGGGTTGGCAACGCTGGTCTCGAGGATGGCGAGGAGGTGGAAGCGACGGCAACGCTGCGCCGGATACAATCAGCTGGTGAGGAGGAAAGACAAGGAACACAGTAATAGATATGCGATCTCTTTGTCCGTCTGTCCTGCCTGGATGAAGTTAGGCTCTGTTTTTGCTTTTCCACTCTGCTTTCGCCTCTCGGGCTGCCTGTACGTCTACCCTAAACTGTATCCATATCTCACTATTATTTTTTTTTCTCCCTATATATACATATATGTGTGTGTGTGTGTGTGTACGTGCGTGTGTGTGTGTGTGTGTATGCATATATATATATATATATATATATATATATATATATATATATATATATATATATATATATATATATTATATATATATATATATGATTATATATACATGTAGATAGATATAATGTCCTTATATAGATAAATATATATATATATATATATATATATATATATATATATATATATATATATATATATATATATATATATAATTATATATATATGAAGATAGATATAATGTCCTTATATAGACAAATATATATATATATATATATATATATATATATATATATATATATATATATATATATATATATATATATCATCACCATCATCAAATGAGCAGACGCCGACGGAGGTTCTGATCGAGCTGCCCATGCCGCGACTTCTGAGGTCTTCCCATAGGCCATCTCCACGCAGGATTGCCTCGTAAAGGCTTACCTGATGGGGAGGGTCATCCACACGGAAACGAGCTAGGTGCCCTGAGTGCCAGGTAAGTGAGGCAACTGAGTGCCAGGTAAGTGAGACAATTGAGTGCCAGGTAAGTGAGGTAACTGAGTGCCAGGTAAGTGAGGCAACTGAGTGCCAGGTAAGTGAGACAATTGAGTGCCAGGTAAGTAAGGCAACTGAGTGTCAGGTAAGTGAGACAATTGAGTGCCAGGTAAGTGAGACAATTGAGTGCCAGGTAAGTGAGACAATTGAGTGCCAGGTAAGTGAGGCAACTGAGTGTCAGGTAAGTGAGGCAACTGAGTGCCAGGTAAGTGAGGCAACTGAGTGTCAGGTAAGTGAGGCAACTGAGTGTCAGGTAAGTGAGGCAACTGAGTGTCAGGTAAGTGAGGCAACTGAGTGTCAGGTAAGTGAGGCAACCGAGTGTCAGGTAAGTGAGGCAACTGAGTGCCAGGTAAGTGAGGCAACTGAGTGCCAGGTAAGTGAGGCAACTGAGTGCCAGGTAAGTGAGGCAACTGAGTGCCAGGTAAGTGAGGCAACTGAGTGTCAGGTAAGTGAGGCAACTGAGTGCCAGGTAAGTGAGGCAACTGAGTGCCTGGTAAGTGAGACAACTGAGTGCCAGGTAAGTGAGGTAACCGAGTGCCTGGTAAGTGAGGCAACTGAGTGCCAGGTAAGTGAGGCAACTGAGTGCCTGGTAAGTGAGGCAACTGAGTGCCAGGTTAGTGAGGCAACTGGGTGTCAGGTAAGTGAGGCAACTGAGTGTCAGGTAAGTGAGGTAACTGGGTGTCAGGTAAGTGAGGCAACTGAGTGTCAGGTAAGTGAGGCAACTGTCAGGTAAGTGAGGCAACTGAGTGTCAAGTAAGTGAGGCAACTGAGTTCCAGGTAAGTGAGGCAACTGAGTGCCTGGTAAGTGAGGCAACTGAGTGTCAGGTAAGTGAGGCAACTGAGTGCCAGGTAAGTGAGGCAACTGAGTGCCAGGTAAGTGAGGCAACTGAGTGTCAGGTAAGTGAGGCAACTGAGTGCCAGGTAAGTGAGGTAACTGAGTGTCAGGTAAGTGAGGCAACTGAGTGCTAGGATCTTAGTCTTGGTCTAGGAGACCTGTAAGCCCAGGGGCTTCGCCTCATTACTGAATGCATCAAGAGATGCCACCAGAGATTCCAGGAATAGGATAGGAACATCGTCGGTAAAGTCGAGGTCCGTGAGCTTGATATTGCCCAATGTTGCTTCACATTGACGTTGGATAGTAGCTCTGCCCATTATCCAGTCCATGCGAGTGTTAAGAAGTGTTGGTGCAAGGACAAAGCCTTGCCTCACTCCTGAGTTAACTGGGCAGAAGCTCGACAGGCCCCTACCACACTTTACAGCACTGTCAGTACCATTATATAGGCTCGCTATTAAATCAATAATCCGTGTCTGAATTTCCCTGTCTCAGGATTTCCCATAGCTCCGCGACGCACTGAATCAAACGCCTTCTTGAGGTCGAGGTAGGCTACAGGCAGCCCATGGCCGGACACACGTCGGTTCCACAGTTACTCAAAGTGGTAGAATACGGTTTATTGTGGACTTGCCAGGAGTGAATCCAGACTGCTCCGGTCTTTGGTGCCTCAGTAGATGGTTGCGGATCCATTTCAAAAGAATGTGGGTGAAAACCTTGCCCGGTTTAATGAGCAATGTGATATCACGGTCGTTACAATCCCAAAGATCCCTTTATTCCTTCCAAAGAGGGATGACTACACCCCTCAACAGGGCAGGGGGAATGGAACCGGACCGCCACATGGCAGCCTGGACAATATGTAAGTCCCATGTCATAGATTCACTCCTAGCCTTTGGCAATGCTGCAGATATATCACATTTGCATGCAGCTTTCCCACCCTTCAGCTTAGAGATCGTGTGTGTGTATATATATATATGTGTGTATATAGATACTGCACCATTT
>NW_027213858.1:0-5000 GCF_042767895.1 Penaeus vannamei | reverse complement strand
GAATTGATGATCATAATGACAATACTAACAATAAGTGACAAGAGGAAATTGTCATAACATTGACATCGTACGTTATAGTGACTACGGAGATATATATATCATCCTGACATTTGTATTTAAGATTTAAACTGTTATGTTCTCATCGGCTATAGGAGAAATTCTGTTAAGAAATGTAAACAACTCGTATCCAAGGACTTTCTCTGTATGGATATTCATATACAGTATAATATAATAAGATTTTTAGTTGAGTTTAATGTTGAAAAACATTTAGAACTTTAATCCTTCTGTTGCAATATCGGCCCTTCCTTAATGAGATTTAATGATCAACCAAGTTAAGACCATGGGTATTTATAACGACGCGTAAATATCGATATAGTTGCTGAATAATGCAGAACATTCAGCGATAATGCATGCTGAACCGAACGTTGAATACATGAACCTTGGCTGTGGGCATAATTCTTAGCGGATATCCTTTCAGAATTCTACGCATATCACGGAATCCGTAAAATGTTGCAACTAATTTGGCAAAGTTGAAAAAAGTTAAAGTCATATTGCTGCCTCAGATACTTAGCCTACCCATGGGCTTACATTTTACTTTGAATTCATCGCAAGCACCACACTGGCATCCTTTACAAATCGTATAATTTCAACAGGGATGTTACAGAATGTTCAAATTTGATCCGTGTAACTATAAGCAGCACAATATTGATTATAACATATCTAATCATTGTTGCAAGCATATTTTCAGTTTGCATGATTCACACTTCCACTATTGGTAACTTTCATACATATGTAATTTGTGTGCTTGTGTGTGTGTGGCGGCCAGCGCCCCGGGGCAAAAAACAGGTCCGGGCCCTCAGGGCCATATCCTTTTTAGGTGGGAAACGCCTTTTCCAAAAAGAAACGCCCATTTTCCCTTTAAACTTTTATGTTGATATAAACTGTATGTTACTCGAACTGACAGTCAAGAACTTGCAATCAAGAATATGTTAATGATATCACATAATTTAAAAAATATCGCTAGTTTGGCAGAAGATTGAGGACGTTTTAGTATAAATACACCCTATAAATTTGCTGTTAGTTGTTCTTGGGCTCAATTCTTTTTTACGGGCCCCGGCTCCGGTGTCGTTGCCCTTGGAGAATTAGAGAGACAGACACACATACAGAGAGAGAGAGAGAGAGAGAGAGAATTTGTGTGTTAGCGTTATAATGCCTTTCTTTGATGGTAGAGAAGTAAAGGAATAAAGGAGTCTATCCTGTAAAATAAATTTTCTAAGAACGTAATGAGATTTCGTTTTCTTTGACAATCATAACAGAGGGGTAGACTGTTATGATAAAAAACACACACAGTTTGATTATTGGAATTCTAGATATTAAGATGATCTTCATAAGTGCGCCGACTAAAACGTCTTATTGTCTACCTTAGATTTTATTACATTGCTAATCATTTAAATTATTCTTAAATCGAAAGTGACCTTATTCATCGTTTAAAGCAATATTATCACATGAGCAAAGTGTCTTGCCATCGATTGCTGCGCACGATAGTTACGATAGACTTTGAATAGACTTCATATGTCGAAAGCAGTTGGTGACATGAAACCCAGCTCAATCTCTCTCTCTCTCTCTCTCTCTCTCTCTCTCTCTATCTATCTATCTATCTATCTATCTATCTATCTATCTATCTATCTATCTCTCTATCTATCTATCTATCTATCTATCTATCTATCTATCTTTCTCTCTCTCTCTCTATCTATCTATCTCTATCTGTCTATCTCTCTCTCACTCTCACTCTCTATCTATCTATCTATCTGTCTATCTCTCTCTCTCTCTCTCTCTCTCTCTCTCTCTCACTCTCTCTCTATCTATCTATCTATCTATCAATATATATATATATATATATATATATATATATATATATATATATATATATATATATATATGTCTATCTATCTGTCTATCTATCTGTCTATCTATCTATCTGTCTATCTATCTATCTGTCTATCTCTATCTCTATCTCTCTCTCTCTCTCTCTTTCGCTCTCTCTATCTCTCTCTCCCTCTCCCTCTCTCTCTCTCTCTCTCTCTCTCTCTCTCTCTCTCTCTCTCTCTCGCTCTCTTTCTCTCTCTTTCTCTTTCTTTCTCTCTCTATCTATCTATCTATCTATCTAACTATCTATCTATCTATCTCTCATTGTCCAAGTTTCATCAACGTCGGAAGTTATGGGATCGAGACCTGATCTCTCTAGGACTTCATACATGCATAAAATTAACAGCATATCATAAGATCATGGATAAAATGAAGTCGGTATGGCTATGGTAGGCATGGATCAAATAGGAGGATAGGTATCCTTCATGTAATGAAACAAAACTGTATTGTAACTCTACAAGATATGAGAAAATAGTAAAGATACTGTACGATATTACAGTGTATTTGTAATTTTCATTATAATTTTCATTGTAATTTTCTTCCTTTTATCCTATGTTCCCCCTTTTCTCTTCTTCTCCTTCTACTAATTCTCCTCCTTCTTTTTCCTCTGAACTATCCACCTTCCCTTCTTAATCATCATCTTCTTTTACTTCTCTGCTCCTCTTCTTTATGTTTTCGTTCTCCTCTCCTCATTCTTCTCTTATTATCATTATCATTTTCATTATTTTTCTTGTCCTTATTCTTGTCTTTATCCTTATCATTATCATTATTATTGTTATCATAATCATCAGCATCATGATTATTATCATAATCATTGGCATTGTCATTATCATTGTTATTATTATTAATATCATTGTTAAATTATTATCATTATTATTGTTATCATTATCATCATAATTATTATCAATATCATCATATCATTATCATTATCATTTTCTTTTCTGTGTCTCTCTCCTTCCTCTTCATCCTCTCTTTTTTTACTTCTTTAATCCTCCTTCTTTTCTCTATCCTCTTTCTTTCACTGTGTTCCTATTCTTATTCTTATTCTTATTCGTATTCGTGTTCTTATTTATATTCATATTTTTATTCTTCTTCACATTTTCACTCTAATTCCTATTCTTATTTTCATTTTCTATTTTTACTTTTCTTATCCTTATTCTTATTCTAATTTTTCCCCTTCCTCCGTATCTTCCTTTTCCTTCTCCTTATGCAGCTAAAAACGCTCTTCATCTGACTACAATATCATTTTCTCGAGTTTCTTTATTTACTTGAGTTGTGCATTGAGTAGACAAATACTTCTTGCATATAGTAATTTACAAAAATATCGCGTGGTAAGCCGCCTATGTACAATACAATAATCAAGTCATCATTATCATCATCTTCATCTTCAGCGTAAACACGAAAATAAACTTACGTGTTTATTTAGAATTATTTGTACATTTTTTTCATAGTCACCCCATTAATGTTTGTTTTCTATAGACCAAAAATCAAAACCCTCCGTATATTTAAGGGGTAACTAGTAAATTAAATCAATGACCTATGGCCAAAGAGCTCCTGTTAATTCTGTCAAGAGATTTTACGGAGGGCTGACTAGTTACGTTTTACTGATATGATTACCAATGACCTTAGATTAGGTATAGGAAATATGTCTACTAATCGAATGGAATGAAAATGACTTTTGTTGAGCGATGATCACTACTTGCTTGGAAGTCCTCCCTTTAGTTGCAGTTCACTGTATACATTGCAAAGCTTGTAAATTGCATGCAGGTTCTTTTGTCATGTGTTTGTGATTTTTATGAGTTCATTTGGCTTCTCGAATCTAATCACTTGTTGTAGCAAAGGCTGATCTCTCACTTTGCTGTTTTCAGCTGCTTAACCTTATTATCAATGTACTGTATATCCATGTGCAATGTACAGTACATCCATGACGGCTTCTTTATATGAAAAACTTAGATAAGCTGACGATATAATTGTTTGTGAATTTAACCAGCCTCGTGCCTGCTTAGAAGTAACCAACAAGGAAGCAGTGAGACGGTTGGAACGTAGTACAGAGTATGTGGCGCAGTGGTTCTCAACCTTTGCAGCTCGGCGACACACTAAAGCTTTACTCTACTCCCTTACGACACACCATCTCTTTATTAGTATAGGTATAACACGAACTACTGGAAATTACTCCGAGAAAACTGAAGCTCTAATTAACACACTTTTCTTTGTTACATTCTTTTACTTTTCCCAGTTTCAAATAATGAAAGAGAGTAATTTCGAAAGTAAAAAAAATCCCTATTGACAATGTTATTCGACACACGTATGGTATATATGCCGTAGAGATTGAGAGCCACCAATATAGCGGTTTCAGATAGTGTTTTGGTTTTTTTTTTCATATTGGCTAAAACCATCACAAACGTTCAAACATGCTTTATGAGAATTGGATGCACTGGCTTTCCATTATTCTAAACTTAAACACAACAAAGCCGGGGAAACGTGGGGATACGAGGGCCATGACCTCCAGAGACTGCTTTCGAGGGATATGTGTTATTTCTCTCTCCCTTTATTTTCTTTGTGGACAATGTTGGCTAATACACACACACACACACACACAGACACATACACACACACACACACACACACACACACACACACACACACACACACACACACACACACACACACACACACACACACACACACACACACACATAAACACACACTGCACCAGGAACAACGAAGGGGGGCACACACACACACACAAAACTCCCCAGCAGTCCAATGATCACCCCAGCGTGTTTCACTTCGACAGACTGAGAGAGGGGGGGTGCGCCTGGGGGTTTGCTGAGGCAGTCTCTGGTCGTTTTGCAGCACTTGGCAATCTGACGGCCCCTGTACTTCTGTGGGACACCTTCAAGCGCGAAACGCTTGATGCAGCTCAAGAAACAATTGGTGAACGCCCGAGAGCAAGACGAAATTTCATCTCACAGGAGACACTGGGTGCCACAGATGTTTGTCGTGCGGCTCGTCTGACAGGGGATCGGGATTTGCAGCGTGCGCAGAACTCGGTCACGGTTAAGAAGGAACAA
>NW_027213857.1:2500-17500 GCF_042767895.1 Penaeus vannamei | reverse complement strand
CCCTAAGGAACCAGTGGGAGTGGAGACGAGGGATGAGCGAGTGAAAAAAGAGAGGGCGAAGGGAGGAGAGAGAGACACACAAACAGCGAGGATGAAAGAAAAATATCCCTCAAAAAGGAGAAAAACAAACCCGCCGATCCCACGATCCCTGCTGGCCAGGTCAAGGTCAGGATAATCAGATAACCCTCTTCCTCGGTCGTTTTCTGTGCCGGGATTGGAGTCGCTGTCGCTGTCAGGGAAGGAAGGACCCCGTCCTGTCCTGCCCGTCATACTCCTAAGTGGCTGGAAGTGGCCTTGAGACTGGGGCCACACGGGGGACCTCCTCGCGACCGAAAACGACCGAGGAAGAGGGTTATCTGATTATCCTGACCTTGACCTGGCCAGCAGGACCTGGGCTTTTCTATGGAGATTCTTCCTTGGTGCGACAAGTATGAACAAGTGGTTCGACCACGTCAATTAAGAGGATGTGCGTAAAATGACCTATCGGCTGGAGGACGGGATGTGCTGTTTCTACCCCGTGCCCGCAGGGCTGATAGCAGGCATGCTCATCTGGATATACGGTGATATGTTGCAACAGTATAACAATAAATGCGCAAGTTATAACAAGGCTAAATATCCTAAATGCGCAAGTAATAAAGCTAAAATCCCTAAATGTACGATTAAAATCGAAATCGACATTTCCTCCCACACCCCTAAGGAACCAGTGGGAGTGGAGACGAGGGATGAGCGAGTGAAAAAAGAGAGGGCGAAGGGAGGAGAGAGAGACACACAAACAGCGAGGATGAAAGAAAAATATCCCTCAAAAAGGAGAAAAACAAACCCGCCGATCCCACGATCCCTGCTGGCCAGGTCAAGGTCAGGATAATCAGATAACCCTCTTCCTCGGTCGTTTTCTGTGCCGGGATTGGAGTCGCTGTCGCTGTCAGGGAAGGAAGGACCCCGTCCTGTCCTGCCCGTCATACTCCTAAGTGGCTGGAAGTGGCCTTGAGACTGGGGCCACACGGGGGACCTCCTCGCGACCGAAAACGACCGAGGAAGAGGGTTATCTGATTATCCTGACCTTGACCTGGCCAGCAGGACCTGGGCTTTTCTATGGAGATTCTTCCTTGGTGCGACAAGTATGAACAAGTGGTTCGACCACGTCAATTAAGAGGATGTGCGTAAAATGACCTTTCGGCTGGAGGACGGGATGTGCTGTTTCTACCCCGTGCCCGCAGGGCTGATAGCAGGCATGCTCATCTGGATATACGGTGATATGTTGCAACAGTATAACAATAAATGCGCAAGTTATAACAAGGCTAAATGTCCTAAATGCGCAAGTAATAAAGCTAAAATCCCTAAATGTACGATTAAAATCGAAATCGACATTTCCTCCCACTCCCCTAAGGAACCAGTGGGAGTGGAGACGAGGGATGAGCGAGTGAAAAAAGAGAGGGCGAAGGGAGGAGAGAGAGAGACACACAAACAGCGAGGATGAAAGAAAAATATCCCTCAAAAAGGAGAAAAACAAACCCGCCGATCCCACGATCCCTGCTGGCCAGGTCAAGGTCAGATAACCCTCTTCCTCGGTCGTTTTCGGTCGCGAGGAGGTCCCCCGTGTGGCCCCAGTCTCAAGGCCACTTCCAGCCACTTAGGAGTATGACGGGCAGGACAGGACGGGGTCCTTCCTTCCCTGACAGCGACATGACATGTCTCCCTCGAGGAAGATGGCGATTAGGAAGCCAATATATATATATATAATATATATAATATATATATATATATATATATATATATATATATATATATATATATATATATATATATATATATATATATATTATACGTGTGCACATAGATATACTGCACATAGATATATGATATGCTATGTGCACACGTTTCCAGTAACACGAAATAACAAATTCTGAAATATCACATTACCTGGGTAGTTTTCTAGTTAGATCAATATATATATATATATATATATATATATATATATATATATATATATATATATATATATATATATATATATATATATATATATATATATATATATATATATATATATATATATATATATATATATATATATATATATTATATATATATTATCTTCCTCGAGGGAGACATATGTCGCTGTCAGGGAAGGAAGGACCCCGTCCTGTCCTGCCCGTCATACTCCTAAGTGGCTTGAAGTGGCCTTGAGTCTGGGCCACACGACCGGAGGAGGAGTTGTAGACAGTGCCCATGTCCAGTTCTGGTGGATCACAACTTTTCCACCTCTCACAGTTTTCTGGTGGATTACAACTTTTCCACCTCTTAGCATATCAGTGTATAAATATCTATGTGCAGTATATCTAAGTTCCGTTTCGCATCTGCTGGTGTGAATTTATAGGTTCCAGGTTGGTTTTGTTATTCAGTTTGTTGTTTTTTCGTAAAATAGTCGCTAAAAATGCAAATTGTATTTGTTGATTGAAAGGGTCAGTGCTAGAATATGGATATCTTTCGCAAATTTAGTCGTTAAGTTTTTGCAGCTTTTTCAGGGCATTTGTATACAGTCTAGCCACACATTTCGCCTCGGACACATATATCAAATCAAATATAACACAATTTGAGTTCTCACACGCTTCCCATACCCACGTTACCCTAACCAAACACGGGGCATTAGATAGATAATGAGGGGCACGCATACTGAATGAAACAGCATGATTATAGACCAGGAAAAACGTAGAGCGAACGGGGTAAAGCGGCTGCCTACCTAGCGTGAGCCTGGGGTCATACGATCCGGATTACGCGCTTATCAGATACGTCAATATTACTCAGCCTCTCCCTCCCCATCTCTTTCTTCCTCCCCTCTCGCTCTCTGCCCCCCACCCTCTCTCTCTCTCTCTCTCTCTCTCTCTCTCTCTCTCTCTCTCTCTCTCTCTCTCTCTCTCTCTCTCTCTCTCTCTCTCTCTCTCTCTCTCTCTCTCTCTCTCTCTCTCTCTCTCTCTCTCTCTCTCTCTCTCTCTCTCTCTTTTTTTTA
Organism: Penaeus vannamei; assembly: GCF_042767895.1. Classification (NCBI taxonomy): domain Eukaryota; kingdom Metazoa; phylum Arthropoda; class Malacostraca; order Decapoda; family Penaeidae; genus Penaeus; species Penaeus vannamei. The sequence goes on along the minus strand of NW_027213857.1, from coordinate 14,493 downwards.
CCCATTTTTTGCGAAAGGGATTAATATATTATGCAAACCGTGCCTCCGATCGCTTTTACTCACGTTTCGCAAATTCTCATCATTACTCATTCAGATCAACCCTTCTTTCCCACGTACCCAGCCATTACTCATCATTTTCCCTTTTCTCTTCTCTCTTGTCTTGTCTTCTCTCCTTAACTCACCATTTCCATCTCTTTCAATAAGCCCGAGACAGTTATGACCGCGGTCGAAATTCAATAATCTGGTTTTATTCCAGTTTAATACAAGAGGCGAAATTATAAAGGAGGTGGTATAGCAGGGGCCTCTCGCCTACCGTCCCGCCATCATCCTCGCCTCTCCTTATACGGCCTTCATCTCTCTGCCGATCTGTGCCTTTCTTCTCCTTCTTTTTGCTTCTTCACAAAGGGGCATCGACGTTGTCCCTGTTTTGTTGACCTTGTTCACATGTAACGACTGTGACCCCGTCTGCTAGAGGGTGGGTACTGGTGTCGTTGATTCTGGTTGTAATGGCGCTGTACAGCTGACGAATTGGCCGGTAATATCAGCTATGGTGGATGGCCCTCCAAATAACTCTGCCAACAGCACTTTTGAATACTTTTATGGTTCTTATTCCTTTTGTTATTATTTTCCTGTTCTGGTAATGTTGCTCCTCCAATTTTTGTTTATGACAAAATGTTAATAAGGTTTCGTGGTCTTTCCTAATTTGAATAATGTATGCTGTTCATTATATTCATGTCACTTAGGGTGTGTGAATTTTCTTTAGAAATCCAAACTGGTATTCGGATTTTTAGATTATCTTTTTTCCTAAACGTTTGTGGTTCTCTGGTTTTGCAACATTGTCCCCAAAATTTATTGACAAGTGCTTCATTCCACCGTTTCTGTCGTTAAAAAGATGTACTTCCAGCACCTGATTATATTCAATATGTCGAATTAATTTATTTTTAAGATTATTATATATACATATGTAAAACTACAATGTTGATATTGTACGATACTGGTTTCGTTTGCAATATTTTTTTCGCTAGTAGAATGTCCAATTTTCTATTTCATGCTATACGCTCTATTTTTCTTTGTATTTCAAATTTGGTTCCTTCATTTTCTAAATTTATTATCTAATTTCAAACGTTTGAGGACATTTCTAAGCAACACGAGCGGCATCCTTTTATATATGCATGTATTTTATGCAGTTCTAAAGAATGCAGTAACCTTTTATTCAAGGGTTACACCAGTAATGCTTTTTTTATTTATTAATTAATCAACACGCCATCGATTATGTACATTCAAGGCCAGTAGTTGCAAAATGTATTATTTGTACGTGAGCTTCAAACAGATTTCCATTTTGAAGAAATTAGTCTTTCAGAGTAACATGCCAATGTAGTCCATTTCTAATTCATGATGTTACCAAGCTTCATTTTTTTATTAAAAGGTAATAGGAATATTTGCAAGTGGAAATTAAGGAGTAAGGAATATTTGCTAGGAAATCAAGGAGTAAAAAATAATGATAATTTATTGGTAATTCAGTTTAGATACAGTTTATGCGATTATTGGGAAAGTTAATAAAAAGATTTCGTTCGTAAATAAACCGTGTGGGGGAAACGGCATAGCCTCGACGTCCCTACCGCGCGTTTCGCCGCCTCACGTCGTTGGCGCTGCCGTCTGCTTGACATCCAGGTGCGCGTGTATGAAGGGGAGGTACTCGTGCACGGGAGTGAACACGCTGATGTCCTTCCTCTGGGATCCATATCCCTTCCTGTAGCTCCCCTGGCCCTTCCCGGAACAGGGGGAGAGGCTGTGGGAGAGGCCCATGACGTACCACTTCTCGCTGTCGAACCTGTGCTTCCCGTAGGCGTTGACGATCCGCGCGTTCGTCCTCTTGTGGCCGCGGTGGGCGTGGTAGCGGTAGCCGCGGTTGCCGAAGCCGAAGAAGGTGTCTGCGTGTAGAGCGGCGTGGCGGCACACTAGCACGGCTGCGGGGTCGTCCTACGAGGAAAAATACGTTACGAAAGTACTCGCTGCGGTAAGCAAAACGAAGGATTCCTTCTTCGTACTTATGGCAATCCCATTAATTTACATATATAAACTGATCACAATTGATTAAAAAGAATTACAAAAGGGGATTGCTTTACACTAGCGCGGTATTAATTTCAAAATCAGAAATAGCAAGGTGTTGCATGAATATACAAAAAATGTATATACAAAGATTTGATTTATAGATTCAACTGCCTTACATATTCACGCTTTCTTTGAAAAAAATACTTACCACACAGGCCTTGGTTTCGAAAGACTCTGTACAAAGGAGGTCAGGAATGCTTTGACTGGAAAGTAAGTGGAAAACCATCTTGAAATATACAAGGAAGCAAGTTTTTAATATTCATTTTTTTTTTTTCTTTTTTAGAATCGCCCTTTTCCTATTTTATGATAATGCTATAATTTCTTGAATAATCACTATTTATATAGTCGTTAGCAAGCATGATAAACTACACATCCCCTCGCTAAACTACGCGTCTTTTAGAGCCTTACCTGTAGTAGTGGTGTTTCTGATACGTAGCAGCGTGGTAGCCGTGCGCCTTGTCGTAGCCTGAAGTCCCGTAGCCGTAGGGACTCTGTCGCATGTAGGCGTGGAACTCGTGGTAGGCGCGAGTGTAGACACGGCAGTCCCGCTTCGACAAAAGGTTCGATTCTACGCGTTGGAGAGCCTGAAAACGAGGCGCTGGGTTAGCATATGGGCGGAGGTCACATCCCCACGGCATCTGTGATTCAACGTGATTTTATTACGTTCACGCGATTTAATATTCGTACTAATCTATTTTAAAAATCAAGTTTTAACGATGCTTTTGTTTTGCAATCTATGAGTAAAGACTACATGGGGGTGTGCTTACTAACTTTCCTAGCTTTATATGGTCTACTGGATGCCATGGTCGTCTATCACCCAAGGCCGTAATTTCACATTAAAACGGGTCTTGAGCCCCCCCCCCTCCCTCTCCACAAATAAGAAAACATTAATGAGGCGTTCTAAGACCCTTTGCAAGTGTACCTGGATATCTGGTGTAGGTAGGCAAGTGTACCTGGATATCTGGTGTAGGTAGGCAAGTGTACCTGGATATCTGGTGTAGGTAGGCAAGTGTACCTGGATATCTGGTGTAGGTAGGCAAGTGTACCTGGATATCTGGTGTAGGTAGGCAAGTAATCGAGTGGTTTATATCACTGTTTTAACGACCGATTGTTCAAATAACCTGATTATCAATCATAAACAAGACTGCCTCCCCCCCCCCCGACCCCAATTTAAGCTACTTTTAAACCGTTTATATTCAATTTGCATCAATTGTGACAAATCCCCTAAAGAAATTGTGAAGTACTGGCAGTTAAATGAAAAACTGCCGCCATTTTGTTATATAGAAGTTATTTTTAACTCCCTTTTACGTTTAAATGTAACAAAACTTTTGATGCGATTAAAACCCGGAACTTACCCCTGCTTTGCCATTCCATCCGACAGTGAAACAGTCCCAAGCGCCCGTATTCCGGTACAGGATGTCCGGATAAGGCAGGCAAGCCAAGCCGATCTGAGGGAAGTTGTCGAAGGCGATGGCTCGGTCCAGCTGCACCAGGGCGACGTCGTGGACCAGCGGGTTTGTCGACTCGTAGCCTTTAGGGAAAAGTAATTATGGTTAAAAATACGAGTAGACACTTGAATTTAATGTATTATTACCTAAATTAGGGAAAAGTAATGGTTAAAGTACTAGACACTTGAATTTAATGTATTAATACCTAAAAGTTCTAAATGCAGACCCTGATATGTATCAAATTGTGCGCAGAGCAAAAATAATGGAAAGCGAGGAAAAACCTATCTTGGAAGACGAATTCCGTTTACCTGGATAGACGAGGATGTCGCTCACGCCCGTTACCTGCCTTTCCAAAATGCTGCCTCCGCCCCCGAGAGTGTACTCCCCAAGCACCACCTGAGGAAGTGGAAAAATATTCCCTAAATTTAAAAAGGGTGGGGGGGAGGTGCTTTCCTCAGACGGCGTGTTAATAAGCTTTACCGGTATAAACAAACGTAGTGGTTAAGCCATATTTATCAAGCGATTCAATTCCTGTTCGTTTAACTTCCCCTTTGAAAATTCTTGACCCCACGACCTGCACTCACCGTGAAGTCCGTGGTAGGACCCACAACACAGTGCGCGGGCGTTATGACGAAGGCTTTGTCGACGAGGACGCCAGAGCAGACGAAGGTACTCTGCAGACCACCGCCGATATTTCGAACCTTATAGATGGCCGCCTGAGGGGAAAAGACATTAGGTTCTTATAGGGTTCTACCGTTTCATAGAAATGTCATTTATCTGAAATGCGAAAGGGTTTAGTCACCAGCCATGGGGGGTGGGGTGGGGTATAGGCTTCTCAAAAATACTAGAAATAAAAATCTAGCAGACCTAGCGATCAAAGATGAAGAAAATTTGCAGTAAATGAACGTGGCCTTATCGGAATGAACTTCAACAATGCTGGACATGACCAAAATTCCCGACGACCGTTTGAAACTAAAACCGTCCAACACAAATCTTGCTGAGAAAAAAAGGCATACCTTTCATGACGGACTGACAAGCAAAAAGTCCAAGTAAAGATAAAAGGAAAAAAAATACATCGTTAGAAAATCATGCAAAACAATGACTAGCAAAGATTCTTTTTCAAATAATTGTTAACTACGAAACTACTGGTATCCCTAATTTTCTAACTAAGGGTATGTGTGGATTATCTGAATACCGCAAGGCATATTCCATCCCTTATGAGCATAAAATCATCTAATCCCGCAACGACCATTTTAGACATGAATTAGAACCAGACAAATTCCAAATCCCAAAATACTTACCCTTTCGTAACAAAAGGTCCCGTTTAATATTGAATGCTTCGACGACCCCCCCCCCCCTTCCAATTTAAGTTTTCTGGGCAGCTGTGCCTCCTTTAAAATAACTCTCGCCTCACCTGCCATGGGAATTCACCGTAGAGCGCCTGCAGTTCGTGGCCAATGGCGTAGGCAGAACGAGCCAACACGCCCCGCCGGTGTCGCATCCCGCAGGTCACCTTCTTCGTCGTCGGCATGAGGTCGGTGAAACGTCTGGGGGAAAGAGAGACGGATGTAGGAAGGAAACGGCTGGAGGGGGGAAGGGGGGAAAGAGACACGGATGTAGGAAGGAAACGGCTGGAGGGGGGGGGGGGGGGGGGGAAAGAGACACGGATGTAGGAAGGAAACGGCTGGAGGGGTGGGGGGTGGGGGGGAAAGAGACACGGATGCAGGAAGGAAACGGCTGGAGGGGTGGGGGGTGGGGGGGAAAGACACGGATGCAGGAAGGAAACGGCTGGAGGGGTGGGGGGTGGGGGGGAAAGACACGGATGCAGGAAGGAAACGGCTGGAGGGGTGGGGGTGGGGGAAAGACACGGATGCAGGAAGGAAACGGCTGGAGGGGTGGGGGGGAGGGGGGAGGAAGACATGCAGGAAGGAAGGAAACGGCTGGAGGGTGGGGGGGAGGGGGGAAAGACACGGATGCAGGAAGGAAACGGCTGGAGGGTGGGGGGAGGGGGGAAAGACACGGATGCAGGAAGGAAACGGCTGGAGGGTGGGGGGGAGGGGGGAAAGACACGGATGCAGGAAGGAAACGGCTGGAGGGGTGGGGGGTGGGGGGGAAAGACACGGATGCAGGAAGGAAACGGCTGGAGGGTGGGGGGGAGGAAGACTTGCAGGAAGGAAGGAAACGGCTGGAGGGGTGGGGGTGGGGGAAAGACACGGATGCAGGAAGGAAACGGCTGGGAGGGGGGAAAGACACGGATGCAGGAAGGAAACGGCTGGAGGGGGGAGGGGGGAGGAAGACATGCAGGAAGGAAGGAAATGGCTGGGTGGGGGGGAGGGGGGAAAGAGACGGATGCAGGAAGGAAACGGCTGGGTGGGGGGGAGGGGGGAAAGACACGGATGCAGGAAGGAAACGGCTGGAGGGGGGAGGGGGGAGGAAGACATGCAGGAAGGAAGGAAACGGCTGGGTGGGGGGGAGGGGGGAAAGAGACGGATGCAGGAAGGAAACGGCTGGAGGGTGGGGGGGAGGAGGGAAAGACACGGATGCAGGAAGGAAACGGCTGGAGGGGGGAGGGGGGAGGAAGACTTGCAGGAAGGAAGGAAACGGCTGGAGGGGTGGGGGTGGGGGAGAGACACGGATGCAGGAAGGAAACGGCTGGAGGGGTGGGGGTGGGGGAAAGACACGGATGCAGGAAGGAAACGGCTGGAGGGGTTGGGGGAGGGGGGAAAGACACGGATGCAGGAAGGAAACGGCTGGAGGGGGGAGGGGGGAGGAAGACATGCAGGAAGGAAGGAAACGGCTGGGTGGGGGGGGGAGGGGGGAAAGAGACGGATGCAGGAAGGAAACGGCTGGGTGGGGGGGAGGGGGGAAAGATGACACGTATACAGGAAGGTGACATGTAGGTGGGATGGAGTGGGAGAAGTTACGACGGACATGGGTGATAAATGACGGCAGGAAGGAATAAAAAAGCGAATGCAGAAACATGGGAGTGGAGGAATGCGACAGAGTTGAAAAATCAATAAAACAGGGAAAATTAAGAGAATAAAAACACCATACAGAAGTAACAAAAATGGATAATGAAAGGGGAAAAGCTAATAATCACTGGAGACGGATAAAAAAAAAAATAAATAAAATAATTATAATCACTCATTGCTCACATGGGCAGCTCACAGATCGCGGGTTCCGTGGCAGACGCTGAACAGTTGCCCTTCAGCTCCCACTTGTACTGGTAGTCAATTGGCGACACGACGTAGTGGCCGCACACTGGCTTATGGCTGTCGCCGAACTTGTCAAAGTTGGGTTGGTAACCGTTCCAGAAGGTCTCGTTGTAGTAATCGTACGGCCTACCTGTGGATATATATTTTTTTTTTTCTTTCTTTCTTTCTTTCTTTTATCGGGGGGGGGGGAGAGCGGAGACGATTCTGGATTTTTAAAAAAATCGCAATTAATCAAATATTGAATCATTTACGAGAGGATAGAATAGTGTTCTATATGTATCTATGGTGAACATACACGGACATGCATATATACTGAAATACATATATGCATTCGTATATCAACCTATATGGTAGATATCTGATAGATATGCACATATTTCTGTATATGCATGTTAAATAATCCACAGCCATATACTATGAAGGTTTGCGTGTTCAAAACGTGTTCCCAGACCAACTGAGAAAAAAAAAAAACTTAAATTGTCAGATAAAAAATAACTTGTCCGTTAGCGCACTACAACCTTGAAAAAAGTTGTTTACGTAAACATATCGATACTTAGTTTTTAGATGAGTAGATTAACAAAATACGTATTTCGGGGTTCTGAATGCCCATACTCGTATATACAGACATTTGATTTGCTTTTAAGACGAATATAAAACGAGGTTGAAGAGGTTAAATAAATGTATTATCACAAATTCTATGAAAAAGCTTTGCCGATGTATTTACTGTAATCATTCTTGCAGACTGTTGAGAATCTTAAAAGCTTCCTAAATAACGGCCGTATCCTTAAAGAAATTGTGGAATCCACTCTTTGAAGCACAAAATCCTCTACTAAGGAATACAGCAAAAAATCAAATGGTATACCAAAATAAGAGAATAAGAATAAGATTCGGTCCTAAAATTACGTTTAAAACCCTACAATCACGATGATTCTAACAAAAGAAAATTGGGTTTAGCACCGACTTGCGTTAACACAATCTCTAAAGCATACGGACCCAAGTTTTAAGAGCAACTCCTACACCCCTTCCCCTCTCCCTCTCCCCACCCTTTAACTTTCACAAAGAGTAAAAAATGATCCCGTTACCGTCTTCAAAAACCTCAATTCTCCCTACCATTCTGCCAGATGAGCTTGTGGACGTGGCCCTTGTACTGGAGTCCGATGATGAAAGAGTCGTAAGTCAAGTTCTTCACGAGGTTGGCCATGACCAGGTAGCGAGAGATGAAGTTGTGGACTTTCCTGTCGGACACGACAGCCTTCCGGTCGGCCTTCCCCAGACACGTCGTGTTGTCCAAGTAGAAGAAGGACGACCCAATGCGGTAGGGGATTCTCAGCTCCGTGTTATTGACCGTGGAGGGCTCCAGGGTGGCTAGCACTGGAAGGCAGGGAAGCGTATTATAAAGGCAAAAGCAGGAGGGGTGGGTGGGGCAGGGAGGGAGGGCGTGCACACGTATTCTAAAGGCAAAAGCACGAGGAGGGGGGTGGAAGGGAGGGTGCGTATCAATTGAAAAAAGGGTGTAATGAAGAAAAATCCTGAATATTTCAAGGACAAGAAAAAGGGGATTGAAATGGTTGGAGAAAGCAGCAAGAATCACAAATCAAGAGTTATAAACTGGACTAAACAGTAACAAAGAAAATCAAACCTTTATCACAGGGCTCCACGACAGGCTTCCCTCCTTTTATAATCTCCAAGAAACAATTTGAATCTGCTTCTCCAATGGTGCTGCCGGTACCTGCGGGTTTCATTTCGAAGAGAACAATTCATTCCAAATTTAATTCCATTTGATAGAGCTTATTGCAACTCCCTAATCCCTTGAAAAACTGGGCAAATGAATCGGTTTCATGAAGGATTGCACATAAAACCTGTTTCCAATTAGCTATTAAAGAAATAAATGGTTTTATTATAATCATTACACAATTACCTGTCAACGTGTTCTTTAAGTAGTAGTCCGAAGTGGTAGAAAAGCAGCACACATGGTTTTTGTTATCTCGGCATTTGTTCGTATAAAACCCTGGGGGGAGTAGAGCCACAAAAAATATATATACATGAAAATCTTTTGGTTGCGAATTTGGAAAATTCCTGAATAGTCTAACAACATTGTACAACCTACTAGTTTCTTACAATGCTAGCCTAATCTAATATGTAGGCAAAAGCCATCAAATTCTGATTTAGTTTTTCAACCTCCCCGCCCCTCCCCGAGCTGGAATAGTCCCCAACTGACAATCGCAGCAACAAAATTCAATCAAAAAAGAACAAAGGTTTTAGATCCCCCCCTGATAACTAAGGAAGGCTGCAGGATCTCTTCCAGCCTTCGCCACCCAACCCTTCCACGCCGTACCTAGCTTGCATGCAATCTCCTTATTTTCTGAACACTTGGCCTTCTCAACCTGCAGGAGCTCTGGATGCGTCGAGTTGTAGATGACCGTCAGACAGCGCTGCGTCGTGTTGATATGCCGAACGACTTCGAGGTTGGTCGTCGTGTTTACGATCGGGGTAAATTGCGAGAAGATCCTACAGGAGAGGAAGGATTGGATTCGTCTAAGATTATAGGACTTTTAGAAGACGACTTTAGTAGAAAGGGAATGGAGAGGGGGATTCAGTCGTTTTTTCCCCTGAAGAGCCTTACCAAAACTAAACACTTTTTATGCACTTGTTTGTATTCGTTGCTCTGACAATGCACACAATGTTAAGGATACCGAAACGAAAACCAATATCCTATACACTCCATTACACATTTATTCTCTGCAAAAGGGATTAAAGGACCGACGTAAATGATATCACGTCATAAGAGGAATACTCTAATAATGCACCCCCTTTTGCATCCAACGAACACCCATCCAAATCCCCCTCGTACCTGCACAAACCCCCTTCACTCTCACAAACCCCCTCAACTCACTGTTCCCAAATGATAGGCTCCCTGGTGGTCCTCCTGATCCACGTCTCGCTCTTGTCGTCGTAGTAAGCATCCAGCCAGTAAGTTTTCTCACCAAAGAAGAAGGTCTCGTTCTTTTTCTTCATTTCGGCGATCTGATTGAATTCCTGTTTTAATAGGGGTGGGGATTAGTCCCTGTAGACTAAGTGTATTCGTTTCATTCTTATGTAATCCACCCGTTGATTTTCGGAAACTATTATTGAAACTAAAAAAGAGAGGAGCGATCTTCAGAGTATTTTATATTGTAAAGCATATGCAAATGCTTAGACATAAGGTTTTACACTAAGACCTCACGTCTTGATAAAAAAAAAAAAATACCTAAACCACAACCAAGATTCAGCTATTCCTAAATCTTATCCCTGCGTTCCCTACTTCAGCAATTCTTTGGAGCCCATTTAACATTTAGGAAAATACAATACAAAATCAGCGAAAAAAAGGCTAATCGCATCCTCACCGCAGAATTTTCGAAGAACAAGAGCCTGGCGTTTTGGCTCTCACACGCCTGCACTGCGTCTAGGTTGTTCTTCTGTTCAAACTCAACGGTGGCACAGTATCCAAGCTTCTTTTCATACATGAAGAAAGGGGGGCAAATCTGCCCATCCGTTTGCCCTGGAAAGAATGTTGGTTATTTAAGAGGGAAGAATGCAAGAACAAGAATTAGGATTTAGGTAATACGGTTTGATATATATCAAAGTTTAAACTAAAAAGTGAATCCTATCAAGTCGGTTATGTGTGGCAAGAAATCGGTTCAAAGATGAAGCAGAGATGTTGATAATAGTACACACGAACTTGATACTTTTTACAATACTTTATCTACGTTGCCTTGACATTTATGCGCAATTGAACCCACTGCGCCCTAGGATTTAAAAATGGCAAGTGACAGGTTCTGCATCTATGCATGACGCTTCCATTAACTTTGTAAAAATTGTTTATACGACTAAAGGGGCTTCGTACATACCGACGAAGACCATTTTCACCGCGCCAGCTTCAAATCAACTAAGGTCGCGGCGGAGTCGGTTCAGAAAAATTAAAAGATAAAACGATTCCTCAAACCTCTACCGATATGATTAGTAATAACGCTTGAATGTAGAACTCCAGTGAAAGTAGACATCGAAACATGCCATTGCCATCTATTTTAGCGTCATTCGGTCTCATCCATACTTTATCACCGTGTCAGTCAACTACACGGCCAAAAGAGAGTCCATTTTCTCAACTGCTTCACCACGGATCTCTAATCTCGACATTCCATTTTCCCTTCAACATCGCGCTCCACCTACCTTCTAGGTTCAATAATGCCCTCAAAATACCCCCAAGAATCCTCCTTACCATTCGCGTGCACCTTTTTGCTGCAGTCTTCCTCCTCCACGCATGTCAGCAGCTGGTTCCCGCAGTCGTTGTTGTACTGCGCGCCGGGGAAAGGAACCGAGTACACTGGCCTATATCCTGAATGCGGTCGTCGGAGTCGGTGTCCCCTGAGATAGCTGCCATACGGGCCGGGCTGGTATCCTGGGAGTTCAGATTTTGTTTTAAGTCACTCTAAACCATCGATTTATTATTATCCATCTTCTCCAAGCCTTAGTGTAGTTGTAGTGACATTACGCTTTTATTGAAATATTACGATTTGTAGGCCTACCTGCTTTTATTGAAATATTACGATTTGTAGGCCTACCTGCACGCACTACAGATCCTAACTTACCGGAGGGTCGTTGGTACAGATTCTGGGCCAAGACCTGAGGAGAGACGAAAAGGAAATTCAGCCTTATTTTGATGACTAGAATCGTGTCACATGTTTCATTATTACATACAGAACTCCCATGAACAAACAGTTAAAATATAAACCCCGCCCCCCACCCCAATTTTCTTCTATACCACCAAAAGAAATCAACTGGACATAAAATCGGAAGGAATAATCATAATCTAATTGGCCAATGCTGGAAAATAAAACCCAGGAGGTTATTTATACTACACTGTAAAATTGCAGATTATGAATGCATGTAACTAACAAACATCTATGCAGATTTCAGATGCTCCACTGCTATTAAAACGAGGCATAGATAAAATTAATGTCCTTTATTCAACATAACCATCTAGAAAATACATCTTTCAAGATCAACAGCTCAATTTACTTCTAAATTCCATTCAATCGATATATATGCCAAATCAGGTATAATTATGGCAAAATTTGTCATATTTTTTGGCGAAAACATTTCCCCACGTCTGAATCCTTCTTAGAAACGTGTCATAAAACGGATACACTCATGCCCAGTATCGTAAATAATTCGTGGAGGT
>NW_027213856.1:5000-15000 GCF_042767895.1 Penaeus vannamei | reverse complement strand
GAGGACGAGTTCGGGGGAGGGAGGGGGGGTTGGAGGGCGGGCGGAGCGCTCGAGGAGGAGTGTGTGCGAATCGGCCAGACGGGGATCGATAATCAAGTTTTATTTATTTATCTATTTATTATTCATTGATCTATTTGCGTTTTTTTCTTTTTCTTTTTTTTTGATCGCCGCAAAATGAGGAAAGAGATTGCAAGCTGTTGCGGATTTGCACGTGGTCGTTTTAGCCTTTGCTTCTATGCCTTCTCTCCTTCCCTCCCTCGCATTCTTTATCCATTCTCTGTTCCCATTAATAACCAACTGTATATTTATTTACTCTCATTAAAAAATCAGTTTCTCTTCATATTGTCTGTCCTCGGTTCAGGCGTGTAGGAAAATAATACCATACCATTCATATATAACTTTTTCACGATTTCAAACTGGTTATCACATTCTCTATGTATGAGACAACATTGCCTCATGCATTTCAGTTTCAACCCATCCTCATACCTCATAGAAGCACGCCCCTCATAACTCCCCCTCCCCCTTCCCACCCCCAATCCTTCCTCATTTCTCCCTTATCACTAATTCACTAAATGTGTCTCTTTTCATCAGATTCAAGCATTATTTCCCACTTTCACGCGGAGCTACAATATTACAACACGTATTTACTCCCTGCCACTCCAACCCTCCCCCTCGCCCCCCCTCCTTCCCCTCCCCTTCTAAGACTGCACCCCCCCTCCATCCCCCTTCCCCCGACCACGTCCACCCCACCCATTTACACAGGACTGGCACTGGCACTCGGACGCGATGCCAGGGAGGCCATTAGTGCCCCCCTGCCGCACCCCCGCACAACATCATTGTCACTCGAGTAAAATAACATCATAAAAATTTCGTCAACCACTTAGCTTGCTCAAGAGGGGGCGTCCGTGGCTGCCCGGCTTGTTAACCAAGAGGGGGTGCGAGTTAGATTAATCCTTATTCTATGGCGGCATAAGGGTGGGGTTGGGTAGAAAGGGGGGAGGCGGGAGGAGGGAGAGATAGGGAAGGGAGGGGGAGGGGGAGAGAAGAGAAGGGGAAGGGGAAAGGGAGGAGGGGGAGGAGGAAGGGGAGGAGAGAGGGAGGGGGGGCAGCTGTGGCCGAACTGGACAAGTGTTTGTGGATCTTATCAGAGGTTCTAGTGTTGCTCCTCCTCCCCTCTTCCTCTGCCGCTCCCCTCTTCCTCCTTTTCCTCCTCGCCGCTCTTCCCTCCTTCCAACACTTCCTGCGGCGACTGTTAACCGTTGCAATTATTTCTGTTCCTCCTCCGATTGCCCTCTCTTCTCTCCCGACTAATCCTCCTGCGATTATTACTACCCCGACCGCTTCTCCTTGCGATAGCTCTACCATCTACTCCTAATACTCCCACCACTCCTATCTACCAGGACTAAAGACTGCCGCCCCTGCGCTCTCTCGCGGGCGTGCAAGAGGCGACGAGTGGCCCGCAATAAAGAAACGTTTCTTCTTGTGTTGCGCGAAACAAACGGCGTCTTAACAATAGGCATAATGACAACGGGGCGGAGCGGCCTCGACCCCTCGGCTCTCCTTTCCCTTCCTATTTACAGGAATTTCTCTTTCTCTCTCCTCTCTCTCTCTTTTCTCTCTTCTTCTTTTTTTTACTCCACAAGAATTCCTTTGCGTCGCCGCCCGCCCGCCCTCCCACTCTCCCGCCCTCAGCGCCCACGTGAAAGGGGGTTTATCAACATTGCGTCGCTCCTGCTGCTGTTCCTTCCAACATGGCGTCCATTTTGCCCCTTACAACATGGCCGCTAAATTATTATATTTTAGGACGATTACTAGGAAAAAAAATGTTATCGGGGTTGTTTTCTATTGTTTTATATTATCATTATTAATTTATAACTTTTTAAAAATGTGGTTGTAATTTTTATACGATTAATGGTGTGATATGTATCTTTGAATGAATTATTTATTACTGTTATGTTTTTTATTATTTATTTACACACACACACACACACACACACACACACACACACACACACACACACACACACACACACACACACACACACACACACACACACACACAGAGAGAGAGAGAGAGAGAGAGAGAGAGAGAGAGAGAGAGAGAGAGAGAGAGAGAGATAGAGAGAGAGAGAGAGAGAGAGAGAGAAAGAAAGAAAGAAAGAAAGAAAGAAAGAAAAAGGAACAACAACAACAGAAGCAAACACAACAAACTCATTATCGATAAAGCCAAATGATAGCAATGTTTGTTATCTGCATCAGGTTATAAGGGTCACATTTGTTTGTTTGTGTTTTGAACTGATGCTTTTATTCTAATATCTGATGATAGTGAAAATATTATAATGATAAAGATGATTATAAGATAATGACAATAACATTTGCTGTAATAATGATGATGATATTGATGATAAGATAATAGCGATTATGATACTAATAGCAATACAAATATCTATGATGACGATGGAAATATTGATAATAATGATACTCAAAAAAGCGATTATGGTGATAAATATAACGATGATAATCATAGGAGGTGGATGCTATTGACAAAGGATAATTATATGAATATTGATGAAAATAGTAATAATAATTATTATCATAACAGCCATAATAGTGAGTATGGTGATGATAATGATGATGACAATGATAATAATGATAATGATAATAGTAATGATAATAATAATAATAATAATATTAATATTTATTATGAGAACAACGATAATGATAACAACAATAACGATGATAATAATGATAATAGCAATGGTAATGATAATAAAAATAATGATACTGTTCCTACTACTACTACTAATGATAATGATGATAATGATAATGATAATGATAATAACAGTTGTACCGTTCATCTCACCGGTTCCACAACACCGACCATGAGGCCCGAGTGATATCGGTCCAACACACCTGGCGAGGATGAGTGAGTGAAGGGGGGGGGGGGGGGGGGGGTGGGGGTTGAGGACTAGATTTGGAGTGTGTGGGAGTGTGTGGGGTTGAGAAGGGGATGGGGGAGGGTATAGGGGGAGATGAGGAGGGAGAAGGGGAGAGAGAGAGAGAGAGAGAGAGAGAGAGAGAGAGAGAGAGAGAGAGAGAGAGAGAGAGAGAGAGAGAGAGAGAGAGAGAGAGAGAGAGAGAGAGAGAGAGATAGGTCTCCGATAGCGCTCTTCCACCTTCCCTCTCCCTCCTCTCCCTCCCCTCTCCCTCCTCTCCCCTCCTCTCCCTCCCGCCCCTTCGAAATATGATTATAAGTCCTATCGTTCGATGATGGCGATAATCGTAACAAGCAATCAAGCTAAAACTGTTAACCTCTGCCCAGCTTCACGCACGCGAGACGAAATGCAATTGTAAAATGGAGATGCGATTGTTAGGGGGGGGGAAGGGGGGGAGGGGAGGAGGGTGAATAGGAAAGGGGAGGGGTCGTTTTTTTCGAAGGGGGGTGTGGAGGGATGGGGTGAGGGAGGGGGAGGGGGAAGGTGGATAGGGGGGTGTTATCTATTGGATTGCTTTATTCATCTATTTATTTATTTTGTCCGGCCGCGGTCTGTGCATTAAAATCTACGTGTTGTTATTTCATTGTCGTGCATTTCGAGGCTAGATTTGTTGATGAGGAAAAAAGACTACATATTAAAATACAAAGACAAATATATTAGTTTATAATTCTTTAGCATAACATATAGAAACATGTAAATAATACAAATAACCAAACAAAAATGTACTTTTGATATCGACATATAAACGTGAAGTGATTTTGGATTTGAATAATGCACCTGCTATAGGAATGTGAATGTGCTACTCATGCATAATAATTCATGGGCAGTTAGCGTTAGATTTGTGTGTTAAAAGGATAATAGATAAGTTACTTTTGCGATAGATAGCGTTAGAATTTTAATAGTGATAGAGTTGTGACAGATAATATTAAAATAGTGATTGATAGTGTGTTAATTGTAACATAGTGCTAAAATTGTGATAAATAATTTTACTATTGCGATCCATAGTGTTAGAATTGTGAAGGATAATGTTAGCATTGTGATAGATAGTGTTCGAACTGTGATAGAGCGAATAACCCCAAACAGATCCTCGAGGGAACAAGGGATAAGTGAACGTAAATATTTGATACTTGTTGGGGGATAAGTAGCTTGTTAAGTGATCGCAGTAATTTTATAGATAGGAAAGTGGCCAAGTGGCGGTGATTTGAGCAACGGTAGTTACACCCCGCGAATGTGTGCGTGAGAATCTCAGGATTTCTTACTCTTATTTTTGGCTATTTTTTCTTTCCTTTTTTTTCTTTTCTTTTTTTTTGCGTTGCATGATGAGCGGTTGTTGATTAGCATCGGAGCAATTGCGATTTGAGTAACGATTGGGTTTGCGTCGATGATCCTGGCGTTGCGGAAGCTAAGTGGCCGGCGCGGGGTCGGGGTCTCCAGCTGCGGCACGGGAAGCCTCGATAATAAAATCCGTCAGTCCAGCAGCGGTGTTTTGAAATGCAGGAATTGTGTTTTATGTACGCCCGCCTGTTATTTATTTATTGTTATTTATTTTATTTATTTATTTTATTTATGTTATTTATGTTATTTATTGTTATTTATTGTTATTTATTGTTATTTATTGTTATTTATTGTTATTTATTGTTATTTATGTATGCCCGCGGACGTTACCTGTGTGATTCTTTGTTACAGTCTCTTAGCTCGGCGGTGTAATGCGGCTTCGGGAGGGAGCTCGCCGCCTAGGGCCGGGAGCGACACGTCACCGGGATGATTATAAACTCAGCTCCAGATTTACTTTTATTTCCTTGATGCACGTGAACGCCGCGTTTGTCATGGACACCTGTCATGTGCGCATTTGTCACGTACACACTCACCTGTAGACATTTGTCATGTGCGTTCGTTTGTCGCTTGGTGTTACAGTAACGGCTTGTGTTCGCTTGTTTTCTAGTGGTGTGTGTTGTTGAAATTCGATTCCTCTTAATCTTATTGGTTTGTTTAAAATTTAAGTGAGAAAATGTGTATATTTATCATTTGTCGACTTTTTGAAAGATCAAAGTCAGGGATTTTTGAGGTTGATGTATTAATCATGAATAGAAAAGCTCACTGTGGCATATACAAAAATAATTAATTTCTTATAGTAGTCTCAATTTCAGTGAAGTATTTAGCCATTTTATATATACATATATAAATTTGATAAGGCTTATTTTCAATTACCGCGAATATAAAGAATATCTGTTTCGTGAAGAAAGCATTTTATTTCCAAATCACCGAGTAAGTTAAACTTGGCGTGCGAATACCGTAGAGTTCTGTTTCCCTGTTTGTTCACTTGCTTCTTTTGTTCGTGTATGTCATATTCATTAATGGATTTTACTATCGATTTATCTATGGTCTTTGTTCGTGGACCTTTCCTTGATCGGGGCTTTGTGGTACATGAGTAATTTTTTATGTACATGGGAAAGCTTCCGAATAATTTCAAAAGCGCATTCATTGATGGTATAGTTGTTCATTTTCGTATCAGTATTATAATTTGTGTGCATCATTTGTTACGTGGGGGAGGGGGCAGTTAATTTTTTTTTTTATATTTGTTGTTTCTGAAAAGTTATTTCGGGTAATAATGAGTACGAAGATATATACAATAAACAAATAGATGAGAAGGTAAATAGTGAGACATAAATGGAGATGAAATGGTGTCGGAGGCTGCTTTATTGATGAAAGTCCAAAGTGAATTTTGAGATGAAAATCTCTAATCTCCGGATGAATATCTGTGATAGCGCATGATTCGTTAGTTCAGAATCTTTCAAAAATACCTAAATTTCTTACAGCCGCTGTGCCGAATTATTATGAATGTGACCTACAGTCGCGCTGGTTATACTCGTGGAAATAACAAGCCATCCATCAATTAGCAGCTGCCACTAATTACGTTAATAACTGCGATGATCCATAAAAAATATCCTGCTCTCCTTCCGCGAAGTGTGTCTCTTCCGCCGCCGCCGCCGCCGCCGCCGCCGCCATCGCCGCCGCCATCGCCGCCGGCTTCGTCATCGCGAGCATCGGCTTCCTGTGTCGGGGAAATCGCCCTCTCGCTCCGAAGACACGGAATAAACAATATTCTCCGAGTCTAAGCGTATTGGTGCTAATGAGGCGAGAAGAGCAATAAACGGGGAAAGGCAAAGGGTGATAGAAATCATGTGACGGAAGTTGGGGTATTTTTGTTTTGCGGTTTCTGATAGTGATGGTTGTGGTTGTGATGGTGAAGTGGATGACGATGGAGATTTTTTTCAAATGAAGCGTATAATTATAGCAATATATCTGATACTAAAGATAAAGTGATGAGCGTATGACCACTTAAAAGCGACGCCCGACAAAGGAACCACAAGAAGCTCGTCGGCAAATCCGCGAGAGGAAAAAGCCCGAGTCGGCGGCAGCGGTACCGGGAGCAGCGGCGGCGGCGGCGGCAGGAGCGGCGACGGCGGGTGAAGCAGCTCCAGCAATGTGTGCAATTAGAAGCAATTAACAGTATTAGCCGCGAGGAAATACGGCCTGGGAAGGTGCGGGGCTGGCAGGGGTCCCGCCTCGCCGATAGCGGAGTTAATGCGCCGCCCGGACACGCTGGAGCGGGCGCGCGAGTTATCGTTATAGGCAAAAACTTCATTTAACTAATTTTCCGGCGCGGGTCCCAAGGTGGAGCTCCTTCGGGGCGTAAATGCGTCTCGCCGCTAATTACCTGAGCAGAGTAATTGAGCACAAGACATTACCTGGAGAAGGTGCTTGAGGAACAGGCGGGAGGGGAGGACGAGCGAGGGAAGAGGAGCCAGCGGGGAGAAGGAGGAAGGAGGGATTGGAGGGAAGGAAGGAGAGAGGGAAATAGGCGAAGAGGAAAGAGCAAAGCGGAGACGAACGGAGGTAGAAGAGGGAAGGGGGAAGGAGTTGAATGATAAGGACAATAATAACGTGAAGATGTGAACGGATATAAGTAATGAAAAGGGAAATCGAAGGAAAAGGAATACAGAAGAAAGGAAAAGAAAAGTAAGGAAAAAAAACATTGAAAAGATGGATAAATAACAAAAAAGACGAAAACGTGAATAAGCAACCGGAGAAGAAAATCCTAGCAAATAAAAGAAGGGAAAAGGAAAGGGTTAGAGGAGAGGAAGAAGGGAGGGAGGCGAGAGGCGAGGGGAGGAGGCGAGAGGCGAGGGGAGGAGGCGAGAGGCGAGGGGAGGAGGCGAGAGGCGAGGGGAGGAGGCGAGAGGCGAGAGGCGAGGGGAGGAGGCGAGAGTCGAGGGGAGGAGGCGAGAGGCGAGGGGAGGAGGCGAGAGGCGAGGGGAGGAGGCGAGAGGCGAGGGGAGGAGGCGAGAGGCGAGAGACGAGGCGAGGGGAGGAGGCGAGAGGCGAGGCGAGGGGTGGTGGGGAGAGGCGAGGAGGCGAGAGGCGAGGCGAGGGGAGGAGGCGAGAGGCGAGGAGAGGGGAGGAGGCGAGAGGCGAGGGGAGGAGGCGAGAGGCGAGGGGAGGAGGCGAGAGGCGAGGGGAGGAGGCGAGAGGCGAGGCGAGGGGAGGAGGCGAGAGGCGAAGGGAGGAGGCGAGAGGTGAGAGGCGAGGCGAGGGGAGGAGGCGAGAGGCGAGGCGAGGGGAGGCGGCGAGAGGCGAGGAGAGGGGAGGAGGCGAGAGGCGAGGCGAGGGGAGGAGGCGAGAGGCGAGGAGAGGGGAGGAGGCGAGAGGCGAGGGGAGGAGGCGAGAGGCGAGGGGAGGAGGCGAGAGGCGAGGGGAGGAGGCGAGAGGCGAGAGGCGAGGGGAGGAGGCGAGAGGCGAGGGGAGGAGGCGAGAGGCGAGAGGCGAGGGGAGGAGGCGAGAGGCGAGGTGAGGGGAGGAGGCGAGAGGCGAGGAGGCGAGAGGCGAGGGGAGGAGGCGAGAGGCGAGAGGCGAGGGGAGGAGGCGAGAGGCGAGGGGAGGAGGCGAGAGTCGAGGGGAGGAGGCGAGAGGCGAGGGGAGGAGGCGAGAGGCGAGGGGAGGAGGCGAGAGGCGAGGGGAGGAGGCGAGAGGCGAGAGGCGAGGGGAGGAGGCGAGAGGCGAGAGGCGAGGGGAGGAGGCGAGAGGCGAGGGGACGACACATTAAAGACGCGCCCATCCCTCTGCCCCGTTAATTGCCCTGGCTTCGGTGTATTTATCGAAGGCCTTTTAGTTGATGGTGTTTGGGCGGGGAGCTTTTTTTTTTTTTTTTTTTTAAATACCATTACCCTGATGGTGATATATAAGCGCCTCCTCGCCTCCTCGCCTCCTCGTCGGCTGATATGCGCCGCTCCCGGGCCGCTTTCCGTGGCTGATTGGGCTCCGTCGGGCTCCGTCGCGGCGGCGCCGTCGGCCCTTCGCTCCGGCTCGGATTGGTTGCGATTGGAATTGTGTGTGCATGTATAGGTATATATATATATATATATATATATATATATATATATATATATATATATATATATATATATATATATATATATACATACATACATACATACATACATACATATATATATATATATATATATATATATATATATATATATATATATATATATATATATATATATATATATACATGCATACATACATACATACATAAATACATACATAAATACATACATACATATATATATACATACATACATACATACATACATACATACATATATACATATATGCATATATTCATATATACAAATATACAAATATTCATATATACAAATATACAAATATACATATATACATATATGAATATATACATATATACATATATATATATATATATATATATATATATATATATATATATATATATATATATATATATATATATATATATACATATATATATATATATATATATATATATATATATATATATATATATATATATATATGTATATATATATATATATATATATATATATATATATATATATATAAATATATATATATATATATTTATTTATTTATGTATATATTTGTTTAAGTATATCCGCAAACACACACATACGCGCAGTGACGGCCGAGCCTCCTCCGCCGCCGTCACTTCCCGAGCCACCAGACTCGCCCCGATATCCTTCATCTTCCTTCCTCATTCACAGCTGGCCTTGTGTTCATCTTTGTTCACGAGGCGCGCCTTTGAATCGCTAAAGTCTACGGGTTTCTTTCCAATGTTCAGTGTCTCGCTCATACCGGCGATTGCAGTTTTGTGAATGATTTTTTATCGTACACTTTTATTTTTTCTCTCTCTCTTCTCACTCATCAAGATACTAGTGATTGATTCAGTCTCATTCTTAAGACCGATAGATCTCACTAAGTTTTAAATTTTGTTTGTTTTTTTTCGCGTTTGTTTTTACTTATATATATATGTGTTTCTTTAGGGCGTTGATTGAAATGTTCGAACAATGCTTTTGATGCATGTGATACGTCTAGGGTATTTTTTATTGAATCGTTATTTTTTTCTCACTTTTGGCGATGGTGGAAAAAATATATATGTTTGGTCGTTCCTTGATATGTTCCGCAGCTGTGTTTATTTAAGGACTTTGTGTTTTTTTTCTCTCTTCTTCTTTCGTGTCAGGATACGATTTCGTTATTTTGACTAACGAAAGATGACGGACGCTTGTGATATCATTTTTATTTATTAAAGCTGTTCATTTTTGCATAAGGCATTGACCGAGTATTTCTGAGGAATTTCAGTGTTCGGGGAAAATAGTATTTTCTCTCTCTCTCTCTCTCACTCTCTCTTTCTCTCTCTCTCTCTCTCTCTCTCTCTCTCTCTCTCTCTCTCTCTCTCTCTCTCTCTCTCTCTCTCTCCCCCTCTCTCTCTCTCTCTGTTTCGTCATGTTTGAACATTCTTATTTATCAATTATTCGCAAGAATCGGTCCAGCCTTTTCGACTTTCTCGTCACATTTAAGGTGTCGTTTCCCATGATGATTATGCAAATGAGCGTGAGAACAGGGCGGAAATATCACGTTTTTCCTCGACACTAAATTGGTGAATG
>NW_027213854.1:10000-22989 GCF_042767895.1 Penaeus vannamei | reverse complement strand
GAGGTTTAGAGTCTGGTCCCCATGATATGTGGAACAGAATTTATAGGATTCGTAGACGGCGTTGAGCTTTTCTTTAATGGAAAGGATATGGTCTCGCCTGGATAGTTTGGAGTCGAAAATTACCCCAAGGAACTTTCCCATATTGGCGTGCTATATAAGAAGAGAGGAGGTTGAGGTTTTACACGTTTGTGTGAGAAAAGGATAGAAAAGGATTTGGTAGTAGAGAAACGAAGGCCATGATTAGTGGCCTAGGAAGATGCTGATGGTATTGCTGACTGAAGGAGTTGTTGGAGAGTGTGTATGGATGGACCGGAGGCATAGATGATTAAGTCATCAACGTAGTGGTGATCGGGTCCCTGGTGATAATATTGATATAATATTGTTCACAGCTGTAAGGAATAAGGTAATGCTGGAAACACCGCCTTGTGGAACGCATTCAATCTGTGGGTATGAGGATGATATGAAAGATGTAGTGTTGACTTGAAAAGAGCGTTTGGAAAGGAAAGATTTTATAGACCCATGTTTCCGCGTATTCCTATAGAGTACAGCTGTTGGAGGATATGATACCGCCATGTAGTATTGCATGCTTTCTCTAGGTCGAAGAATATGGCTAAGATGGATTCATGGCATGCAAGTGCGGATATGTATGTCTCAAAATGAGCAAGGGGGTCTGCTGTGCTTCTGGCACGACAGAATCCAAACTGTGAAGGAGAGAGGTTTTGTGATTCCAGATACCACATTAGTCGAGAATTTACCATTCGCTCTAGTAGCCTGCATAAGCAGCTAGTTAGAGCGATGGGGCGGTAATCTTGTGGGTACCCGATTTAATGGGTTTTAAGAATGGAAGTGCGAGGGCTTCGTTCCAGTGAAGTGTCTGAGCATACGGTAGTGAATACCGTCAGAACCCTCATGGGTGTCGTGGCATGATCGCAAGGCAGTGTGTAATTCTGAGGAATAAAATGGAGTATTGTATGATTCATTGGAAGAGAGGGAGAATGTGATGGGAATACGATCTTTGGTCTTACTGGAATTGAAGTGTGGAGAAAGATGAGCCGCTACTAACTTGGCTGAAATAATCACCTAGTTCGTTAGCGACTTAGAGAGGGTCTGATATGTGGGTATCTCTAATATGGAGTACTGGGGCTGGATGGGGAGGATGTTTGCCTGATATTTTGTGAATCCGTCGCCAGACAGCAGATACAGATGTGGATGTAATTGAGGAGACATCGCGTTTTAGATGGAGCGCTTTGGTACAATTTGAGTTCCACCATGGCGCACATTTAGACATACAAGGTCTAGTGGTTTGCGGAATGGCTGTGGAGGCAGACTTAAGACTGTTATTGAAAAGTCTGTATTTTGTCTGAAATGGATGATAATGGGATGGAGGGTGAGATATAATAGCGTGAGCAGTGAAAGTTTGTCAGTCAGCTCTATTAAAGCACCATCTTGGAGGATTTGGCAGTGGGACAAATAAAGTAGGAGAGAGGAGGGTTGGAAAGTGGTCGCTATAGGGGTATTGGTCTAGGACTGAACAATGATAGTCTAAGTAAAGAGGAGCGCATAGAGAGGTCCAGGCATGAAAATGATTGAGTACGCCTGTCAAAATGTGTGGAGTGGTCAGAATTAAAAATAATGAGCTCAGTTATGGAGAGGAAATGTTCTAGTGATCAACCACAAGAGGTTTTGGTGGTATCACGTCAGAGAGTGTGACGGCAGTTGAAATTGCCGGTTATAATGAAGGGCGGTTGTAGTTGAGAAAATAAAGTTTTAGAGGCGTTAAAAGCAATAGGAATAGAGGGGGAAACGTAAACTGAAATAACTGTGATCCATCGTTGGAGAAAGATACAGAAAATGGTGCAAGGGATAGTAGTTTGGAAGGAAAGGCTAGTGTATGGAGTTTTTTTTTATGAATTAGTATTGAAGATTGAGCGATAGAGTGAGGGGATGATACAAAATGGTAATTTGGTATCGGTACTGGGGGATATGTTAGGAAGGTTTCTCGAAGACAGATGATGAATGGGTTGTAGTTATAAATAAGGTGATGGAGATTAAGTCTGTGAGAACGGAGGCCTCGAATATTCCATTGTTGAAAAGCCATGATTAATCAACAGGTGATAAGGATAGTATGGTAGTCTTAATAGTAGGAGATTAGGTAACTGAAGGTTGAGGTAAAGGATTAGGAGTAGGTGAAGGAGTAGTGTCCGGGAGTTAAATGGAAAGGTGGGGTCTGGGGAAGGGTATTGTGTTAAAAAGAGATTCACGTGTGTATCCAGGAGGAAGTGGGAGGGATAATAGGAAAGGATGGGTTGGGGGGGGGGGGTGAGAGGATGAGGTTTGTCGGGAAGGGGTAGGGAGAATATCAGGAGGGGGAGGATGGATGTCTGCAGTCTTATTGTTGGTCGAGTGGGGGTAGAAGTATTAGAGCGTGATTGCAAGAGGCGTATTTTCTTGGGTTATGCTCAGGAAGTTTCGGATGTTCTCAACGGTTTCGGGGGGGGGGGGGGGTGGACTTGGGTAGGGAGGTTTGGGAAAAGAAGGATCTTTTATGAGGAGGTGAAGAGTGGGTAGGTATTTGAAGAGAAGAAAATGTAGTTGAAGGCGTGTATGAGGTAGGTGAAGATAGGGTAGAATGTTTAGTTTGTCTAGTGCGGTGTGTGGGGAGTTGAGGAGTAGGCATAGGGGAAGTTGTTGATTTTGGAGTATCTGGATTTAGAATTTGAAAATGAGTTTGATTGGGAGATAGAGGTAGAAGTGGGAAGGTGATGAGTAGGAGGATGTATTGTTGAGGATGTAGAGATAGTTTGGGTAAAATAGAGTATTGAGTATTGGATAGTATTGGAGTTTGGTCTGGTCGAGAAACCTCCTTGGCGTGCTTCTTGCCTGGCTTCTCCTATGGTAAGGCCGAGTTTGAGAACTGCTACTTCTGATTTAAATTTGTAGGTAGGGCAACTCCTATAGAAATATGTTATGGGGCCACTACAGTTGGCATACGTATGCAATTGTGCAGGGCAGTTTGCACGGTCGTGACCAGGATGGGCACATAGAGGTCATCGAGCTGTGGAGCGACCGTACTTTGCAGGGTTGGTCAAAACACCAACATTTCTGACACTGGCAAGGAGAAGGTCGACATGATCTGACTCGGTACAATTCTCCTCCAATATAGACCTTAGGAGGAAGGCCATGTCTACGGGAGGTAATATTGGCAATATTAACGTGGGATTTACGACGACCTCTGGGAGGAATAGTCTACCACTGTGCTGATGTTGCATCATACTCTGTCAGGCAGTCTAGTTCTTCACAATCTGACAATTCCCAGGTATAGAAGAGACATTTATTTGGGGGAATGGAAAGGGTTCCTGTACAAGTATTAAGGGAGCGTGGGGTTGTACAAGGATAGGTTTACCAGCGAGGTCAACCTGGTTAGATATTACATGGGCTTGAGACTCAGATTCAACTGTGACAAGACGTGAACGATCAGGACGGTTGCGGAAGGGGATCTTACCAACTTGTTTTTGAAGGCATTTTTGGAAAAGGTATTGTCAGAGTCCTGGGCTGTAGAAGGAATCACAAAAAATCTATCCCATTTGGCTGGGCCAAACAGAGTATTCAAAAGGGTTGTTGAGGTGGGAATTGTAGAAGGACGAGGCTGAGAGGAAGAGGGTGTTGCGTGGAAAGACATAGTCATGTGTTGGGGAGGGCAATAACGTTCGCGTTGTAACAAGGGAGGGGGTGTAGAAAATGGAGGTATTTGAGTAGATGGGGTCAAGGACACTGGGGCTGAGAGATGGGTATTATTTGGAGGTTGGGTTACCTGGGTAGATGATTCAGTTGATAGTAGGTGTCATCAAGGGGGGAGTAAAATCAGTGGTCGGAGTCGTCAAAGGAGAGTCAGGGGTCGGTAAACCATCGGAGTCAGATTTAGGGAGATTATTTGATAATGGGGCAAGCCTCAATGCCCCAAGTAGGGATACAAAATCGTCACCACTGGCCATGGAAAGCCTGAAATAAGTGGGGATGATAAACAGTCCATAACTGGCACAATGTCAGCCTTTCATCCTTCAATACGGCTCTCAAATTTTAGGAATTGGAAAGAGGAAGGGGTAGGAAAGGTAAAGAAAAAAAAGGAAAAGATGGAGGAGAAAAGGCCATGCAAAATTAGTTGAGTCGGATGCTGAGGCTCAAGGTAGGGGTGACCCCCTATATTGAGCCTCAGTCCCCATCTCCTACCCCCCCCCCCCACGACAACAACGGGCAAGGAATTGGGGGGGGGGGAGACCAACGGTTAATGGTTAAAAGCGAAATAAATGTGCTAGACATCTAAGGTCATATAGCACTATAGGAAGGTATAGTAAAGGGTAATGGCAAGTGATAGTTGCTATGCGTCAACTATCCAGAGTAATATTGAAAGGTTGAAGATGGGTAAGAGAGTTGATGAGGGAATGGGTTACGGTGGTTTAGGTAAGGGAATTAGATCAAGTGAAGGATATTTATGTGTCTAATGAAGAACAGGTTGTCAAGGCAGAAGTTGTAGGATTCTGTAAGGATGTCTGATATGTTGGGAGGTCGGTAAAGGGGGGATAGGTGGGGGAAAGCAGAGGTGCAGGCTGTAGTAAAGCATGGTTAGGACAACAGAATGTGTGGAACTGAAAGAGGGATATTACATAGGGGACATATGGGCGGGTCAGAACGTGACATTAGATAGGCGTGTGTTAGGCGAGTAAGCGTGCAAAGGCCGTATCCCGTCTGTTCTGGTGAAATGGAGCTGACCAAGAGCAGATTGATGGTTTTACAGTATGTAAATTATTATTGTGGAGGCTTGACCAGAAAGATTGCTATCGGGCATACAAGTAGGTTTTTCAGTGGGAGTGATAATTCGTAGCTGGAATATGTGAGAAGCGTGGTTGAGGCGATGTGTTAGCTTTTTCTTTAATATACAAGATATGGTCTTGCCAGGACAAATATAACGCCTAGGAATTTGCCAAAAGAACGGTATTGGAGTGGAGCGTTATATAAGAAGAGTGGGGGTTGGGGACTGATGTTATTGCAGACTGAAGGAATTGACGGAGATCTGATATGGATGTGCCAGATGCATAGATGGTTATGCCATCAACATATAGTGATGCTCGGGCTCCCGGTGATAGGAATGAGACAATGTCATTTACAGCAAGAAGGAATAAAGTGGTACTAAGTATGCTTCTTTGTGGGACGCCTTCGAATTGAGGAAAGGATGATGACGTGGAAGAGGCAATTTTGACCTGGAAAGTATGTTTGGAAAGGAAAGATTTTATGAAGACACCCAAGTTTCCACGTAAAACTAGGGAGGATAATTCTTGGAGAATATGGTACTGCCATGTGGTATCATATGCTTTCTCTAGATCAAAGAATATGGCTAATATGGACTCATGGCGTGCAAATGCAGATGTAATATGTCTCAAAATGGGCAAGTGAGTCTGCTGTACTTCAGGCTCGGCGGAAACCAAACTGGGAAGGAGAAAGTAGATTATGAGATTCAAGACCACATTAAACGGAAGTTAACTGTTCGTTCTAGTAGCTTGCACAAGCAGCTAGTTAGAACAATGAGGCGGTAATCTTGGGGAAGGGGGGAGGGTACCTGATTTATTGGGTTTTAAGAAAGGTAAGATAAGAGTTTCTCGCCAATGAGGAGGAAAATTTCCTGACGTCCATATGTGGTTGAAAATAGTTAAAAGGAAAGATAGAGAGGAAGATGGGAGATGTTGGAGTGTACAATGGTGAATACCGTCAGGGCCCTCACGAGGGTTGCGGCACGACTGTAATGCAGCATTGCATTCAGAAGAAAAGGGAGCATTATAGGACTCATTACAGGATAGAGTGAAGGTGATTGGGGTGCGTTCCTTGATGGCTTTAATGGAAGAAAAGTGTGGGGAAAGGTGAGAGCCACTACTGACCTGACTGAGTCGCCCAGTTCTTGAGCTACTTTGATTGGATCAGAGATGAGAGTATCTCGAATATGGAGGATGGGGGGGATGTTTGCCTGATAATTTATGGATCCGTCACCAAACAGCTGAAATAAATGTAGATATAATTGAGGAAACATAATTTTGCCAGCTATTTGTTTTAGTTTCTGATTGTACGACAAAGATGGGCAGATGCTCTTTTAAAGGAAATAAGGGCTGATAGCTGGTAAGGGGTGCCTCGTTTGTAGCGATAGTAGTTCCAGGCTGCTCGTTTTAAGCGAAGTGCTTTAGTGGAATCAGAATTCCACCATGGAACATATTTAGAGGTATAAGGTCTTGAGGTTCGAGGAATGGTTGTATTGGCAGCTCTTAGGATCGTGGTTGTAAACCATTGTAACATATCTGAAATGGGCGGTAAGGGGGGTGGAGGGATAAGTATAGTAGAGAGTGAAGTGAAAGTACGCCAGTCAGCTCTATCAAAGCACCAGCATGGGGGATTTAGAAGTGGTACATACGAAGTAGGAGAAAGGAGTACAGGGAAGTAGTCTAGAATTGGCCAATGGAAATCTAAATGAAGAGAAAGGAGCATAGAGAGAGGTCAAGGTATGAAAAGGATTGTGCGTGCAAATCAAAGTGTGTGGGGCGATCTGAATTAAGAATAATTAGGTTATTTGTGGAGAGGAAGCGTTCTAGAGATGGGCCTCGAGAGGTGGTGATAGAGTCATCCCACAGAGTGTGGCGGCAGTTGAAATCACCAACTACGAGGAAATGTGGTTGGAGTTGGGAAATTAGAGTTTCAAAGGCAACACAATCAATGGGATGGGATGGGGAGAAGTAGACTGAAATCACTGTGATCCAGCGGCAAAGAATGATACGAATAACTGCACGGGACAGTGGTTTTGTAAGGGACATAAGGTGTTTTATGATGGATAAGTATAGAGACATAAAGGGAGTGTGAGGAAGAGATAAAATGATAAATGGGAATTGGAATAGGAGGATGTGTAAGGAAAGTTTCTTGGTGGCAGATAATGGATGGATTACAAAAAGCAAGGATATGACGAAGATCTGGTCTGTGAGAACGGAAACCGCGAATATTCCAATGTAGGAGATATATAACGGTTATTTTATAAGTGATAGTGCCGGCACGTGTTGGGGAATCTGGGGGGGAAGGAACTAGAGGTGTGAAGGAGTGGTATCAGAAGGTGGGGGATTCACGTGTGTATGCAGGAAAGAGTGGAAAAGATAGAAGGGATGGAGAGAAGGAGTATGTGCGTATAGTTCAAGTTGAGGGGGGTGGGTTGTGTTGGGAGGAAGTGGTGTGTGTGTGTGTGGGGGGGATATTAGTGGTAGGAGCATGGATATTGGAAAGATGGATAGTTGGAGTTAAAGGGGATGTGTTGTCTTGGGAGGGATTAAGAGGAAAGGGATGGATATCAGGAGGATGGATATCGGTGGTGGACAGATTTGAGGGGATTAGGTTGTGTTGAGAGATAGTAAGAGGAAGGGGTGTAGGGGGAATATGAGTAGGAGGGCTATGGATATCGGCAATCACTTCAAGTGTGGAGAGAGCATGAGATATGGAATTTTGTGTCTCAAGCATATAGCTTTGAATATCTTCCATAGTTTCTGCAGTGGAGTCGGTTGGAGAGTTTTGTGAAATGAAGGTTTTCTTATGTGGGCGGAAGAGGAGTAAAGGTAAAGGTAGGTGGAGGTGAGTGTGCGGTAGGGGAAGAAGGGGTGGAACGTTTAGTTTGTCTACTGCGAGTAGTGCCGGGAGGGAGAGGAGATGGTGCTAGGGCTGTAGTTGAGATTGGGATGTCTGGATTTAGAGTAGCAAAAGAATTTGACTGGGGGAGGTAGAATGTAGAAAAGAAAGTGGGGAAGTATGTAGGTTTAGGGGAAGGTGTAGAAACATCTTGGGATGGAGAGGATTGGGCAGAGCGAGCGATATTACTAGAGTAGGGAGTATGAGAGAAACCTTATATCTGAGAGTTGCTACCTCAGACTCAACTTGTAAGTGGGACAGCCTCTATAAAATACATTATGGGGCTGCCGCAGTTAGCAAATGTACGTTTGTGCAGAGTAGTTTGATCGGTTATGACCGGGTTGGGTATCGGTCTGTGGTATCAGGTGGGGGATTAGAAAGGTGAGCCCAGACTAAATCCCAAACACTGCCGTAACTTGACGGCAGTCTTTGGCAGGATGTCCAAAGCGCCAAAAGTTTTGACATTGATGGGGAGGGGGTTGGTATGGTCGAACAGGGAGGGATTGTACACCAATGTAGGTACGTACGGAAAGGTCATGTGCACGGAAAGTAATTTTGGAAATGTTGATCAGTTTCTTTCGATGACCTCTAGGAGGAATGGTGTAGCAATGTACTGATTTCACGTGTTGGTCTTGGAGGCATCCGAGTAAGTTTTCCCCGCAGTCTAACCTATCTTTGGTATCGACTGGGCAGTTTGCTGGGGAGAGACAGACAGTTCCAGTACAAGTATCAAGGGTTGGATGAGGTATTGCAGGAATGGGGTTGCCAGAGTGATCAGTTAGATTTGATAATGCTAAAAGTTTCTGATCTGACTCTTACAAGACGGGAGCGATCGCGTATGGTATAGAAAGTGTCTCGCGTATGGTATAGAAAGTGTTGCCTGAGTAAGGAGCTGTAGAAGGGAACACGAAAAATTGGTTCCATTTAGCTGGGCTAAATATAGTATTTAAGATGTTTGTTGGGTTGGTTGTGGTGCATGGTCGGGGACGTGTGGAAGAGGGAGTACTATGGAGAGATGGAGAATAAGGCTGTAAGGTAGTAATATGGGAGGATGGGGTGCTTGATGAAGGCTGTGATAAATTTGAGGAAGTTGGGAGGAATGTCTTCTGGAGATTGTCTCTGCTCTGAATTAGATACAAAGAATGAGTTGGTTAATTGTTCACCTACGTAAGATTTTGTATAATTTTAGATGTAAAAAAAACATACTATAAAAAATTATTTTTATTACAAAAAATGCTATACATGGAAAACATTTTCATAATATACATTTATAATGTAATATTTCGAGTAAAAGCAATCCTTAATACCAATATTTCATGAACCAATACTGCTTACATTAATTTAATTCAGAATGCATATTCAATACTGAATAGAGGAATATCTGGTTGATGAAGTGCTAAAATAAACAATTAAAAGAGAAGATAAGACGATGAAGTAAAAAGAAAGCTTGATACTAAGTATTCCTTCCTCTTGTCCAGATAATTGCAATTTGCTGTGAAAACCACGACACGAAAAAGACAAAAGATATTCAAATGATTGCATTTTCTAATATTTCCTCCTGTTGTTCTCCAATATTAGCATATAACTGAGACATAGGAAACTTGTATCAACTGCAAATAAATATAGGCAATGAATATTTGATAGCATTATCAGGAAACTAAAAAAATGATAATCATTGTTCAAAGAAAAATATACAGGATATAATACATATATCAAAGAATGGCTGGAAGATCATAATTCAAAACACACATGGCCAACTCAGTCTGTAGAATTTCTCTGTGTGAACTCCGAGGAGTACAAGCTTCAACATTACTTAAAATATTAGTTTGTGAGCGAGTGTTTCTAGTCTGTTGGGTTTTTGTACCTGTCATTCCAAGTGATTTTTTTCCTATTTTGTGGCAACCTACCCTTGGCGTGCATGCAGACCCTATAGAAATATTCTGGAGCAAGGACCGCCTTCTGGTTGATATGTCAGCACTTTTGTATGCTTCCTGAAGTCTCTTGAGACCAAAAGGTTGCAATTTTTTTCTTGAATGTGGCTTCGATTTCTGCAAACGTAACTTGACTGGCTGGAGTTCCTTGCATTCGTCTCTTAAGAGACGAAAAAGCTCACGAGATAGCTTAGGATTTGGTTTCTCATCAGAAAATTCTGGGGAGCTGTTATTTGTTTCCTTTCCAATGTGCTGACTTTTTACTTTTGGAGTGTTTTCCTCATCTGTTAAACAGTCACATCCTAATTTTCCATTGTACATCCCTAAAAGATGTGATGGATGGAAGCCCTTCCCCTGCATCTCTTTCCACTCATCTCCTGCAAGATTACTAAGCTCTCTACTAAGATAAGGCTTGGTCTTTGATTTTTTTACTAAATATTCTGTACTTCTTTCTAAGTTCATTTCATCCACAGGCTCTGACTGATATGGAACCGATTCTTTAGTCTGTGCAAGAGATTTCCAAGCAACATTAGTGTGTGTACTTAGAGGTTTTGTATTACTCAATAAGAATTTCCTATATTCTGTTTCTGATACATCAGTCAATAACACACTGTGTCCCTCTGTTGTTTCTCCCATACTACCATTAGTCTTTTTTTGTTTCCTGAACAGATTACCAGCCTTCACATCAGATGAATGGATATACTGGCAGGAACTAAGAGCACAATTATAGTCAGTTTGGAGTTCTTTATCAAAACTTCCTTGTATAGATGTTGAATGATATCCTGTCTGAAATTCCTTTTGGACAAGCATATGCAATTCTTTTGGCATATTAGATCTTGGTGAATTCTGACTCTTTTCTCTGTCCTCTACTTGCAGTACCTTCCTTATTAATGCAGGTTTGATAATTTTGAGAGGATGAAATCCTTTTCTTGAAATTTCCTTCCACTCATCATTTGCCAAATTGAGTAACTCTCTTGCACCTTTATATCTATTGCGATTAGTCTCTGATGCTGGTGCCTTTAATTTTGGTGTGTCTATTTTATCTACTTGCAAAGTTTTATTCTTATCCATACAAATTTCACGACCTACAGTATCCTTTAGATAATGGCAAATTTCACTGCCCCTGACAGTATCTAAGTTTAAACCTTTAATAATGTCCTTGTCTTTATCTAAAGCAATACTAATACCTGAATACGTTGGAGAATTCCCATTTTCATCTATACAATCATCTAAAATGTCAACATTCACAGGAGAAATATTTTTCATTCCACCTGGGAGAGCAATATCTGTAAACAATTTTTTGTCAACATTTTTTGATATGGGCTTAACTTCCAGCAAAGGAATACAGAAGTCTACTTTAGGCACATAATCTTTTTTACCTGAATGTGGGTCTGCTTTAGATAGATCTGTGGTTTCATTTCTATGTACGTTGGTTCTCTTTTTGGAATCAGTAGTATAAGCTTCCTGTGTTGATTTCTCTGCAAAATTTCTATTCAAGTATGGGGAGCTTCTAATGCTGTAATGCTTAAACCCACAAGCTCTTTTAATTTTTGTTTTATTTGGAATATATCTTTCCACAGACCTCCTTGTTAATCTAGCTTCTGGAATATTTAAATGTCGTAGCTCTCCTAGCCCTCTTTGCTGGAGTTCCCTACATTCATCCTTCAGAAGTTTATCCATTTCCCTACACTTTTTTCTTCCACTTGCAATTTTCTTTCCAGATTCATCCTCAGTCCTATTACTCCTAGATGTTTCCTTTAGTGTATTCATTGAGGACATGTTTTTGCACTTTAATTTTGTCTGTTTATCTCCAGGATTACAAATTTTGTCATTTATACTGCTACCAACCAAAGCTTTGAAGAATTCAACACCCTTATTCACTGTGTTTACAATATTACTAATAAAGCCCACAACAGGAGTTTCTACACTCTGTACATGCTTTTCCTGGGAATTCATACTAGCTTCCTTTGTTACAACCATTTCTTTTGAGACACCTTCCAACTCTACATTACTTTTTCTCTGTCTGCCACTTCCTTCAATATTCAAAGGTCTTTCAGTAATATTAAATGAAATATCCTCATCAACATGGAATGGAGGTTTAAAGCTAATTTCATCGTCAATTATTAATCCATGCGATCCCTGATCTATGGTGTCTTCATGTCTGAAGAAGTACTCTCCATCCAATACCTCTGGAACTATTGCTTCTTCTCCATGAATAACAGGAAAGCCTTTTTGTGTGCACATTCTAAATTGGGAGCTTTGTTGGGCTTCTACATTTTCATTCCTTACTTTCTCATATTCTGTTTTAGAGTTGGGGTGTGAATTGGCATATTTATGAGAAGTATCTAATATCAATATTTTTCTATCATTAGCAGTAAGGCTTTCATGTTTCCGTTTGCGGCTGTTGGGCTTCATTCCTGACTCACCAGAAACTACAGGTGGAGCAGCTAAAGGTAGGAACGCACTATCTGGGACGGGAGAAATGGATAAGTTGGGCGGGACATTTGGAGGCTGGCCATTGATCGCCAAGTCCCCTAGGCGTCCTGCTCCACAGTGGGACTCTTGTTTTGACGACCAATGGCTATTCCCATTTTTTGGCAGGGAATGTTTGGAAGAAAATGGTATTTTTGCACCAGAATGAGGGTAACAATTTAAACCATTCAGCTGTTGTGGTGCATTATCTGCTTCATTCTGCCTTCTACTCTTACCAGATTCATCATCATCACTTGAGAGATCAATTATTTCAATGGGTGTATTAGTTCTAGAAATACTAACACTTGCACTATTTATAGATAAAGAATCCTTACTATTTTCAAATATATGAGGCACGGACACAACACCTGATCTAACAGTTTGCATAACTCCAGTTTTGGTAACTGGATGAACATTAGTATTTTGGAATCTAGAGTCAGTGCTAAATTTAGATTCATTATTTTTAAATATTTTCACTACCTGTACTTCAGAATTAGAATTACACCACTCATCACTTAAATCCTTGACCACTTTTTTACTTTTTGTCTTAACATCACATAAGTCTTGTAGAACAGAGGAATTAATTTTTGCTGGTTTCACTTCCTGTAAATCCTTATTTTGATGGGAATGAGATCCATGTACTATGGCCATGTTATCAGTATCCTGATACAAAAATTGAAGGTCTTGATTCCATCTTCCTTTGGGCTGATGAGATAAAAAGATATCAGGTCCCTGATGAACAGCCTGCTGTTCATTTTCTTCCCTACCATGAGGAAACCTGTCTCCATATGTAAAAGCATATCTATGAGAATCTGCATACTGCAAACAATTGTCTGGTTGTCTAAGAGTTACTCTACTTCCATCTTGAAAAAGTGTATTTCTAGG
>NW_027213853.1:5000-10000 GCF_042767895.1 Penaeus vannamei | reverse complement strand
CCTTCACCGGCAGGCAGGGGGGCACAGGTCCGGGACTCACCATGACGAACGGTCGCCTCTCCGCTTCGCGGCCGAATGTGTCGGCGGGTACCCAGAGCATAGATGTTGCTACCCGAAAGATGGTGAACTATGCTTAGCCAGGATGAAGCCAGGGGAAACCCTGGTGGAGGTCCGAAGCGTTTCTGATGTGCAAATCGATCGGCAGAGCTGAGTATAGGGGCGAAAGCAATCGAACTATCTAGTAGCTGGTTCCCTCCGAAGTTTCCCTCAGGATAGCTGGCACTTGCACCGAACGAGTTCCATCCGATAAAGCAAATGACTAGCGTTGTTGGGGATGAAATGTCCTCAGCCCATTAAATGGGTGAGGTGCCAGGCTTGCTTTGCTGAAGCCCTGGACAAGAATCGGAGTGCCTAGTGGGCCAATTCTGGTAAGCAGAACTGGCGCTGTGGGATGAACCAAACATCAAGTTAAGGGGCCTAAATGGATGCTAATTCCGATCCCATGGAAGGGAGTTGCAGGATGGTGGCCATGGAAGTTGGAATCCGCTAAGTAGTGTGTAACAACTCACCTGCCAAAGCAAGTAACCCCGAAAATGGCACGGCGCTCAAGCATCCTCCCGATACTCGACCGCCGGGCTCACTATGGGCTGCGTCGAGGAGGTCTCGAGGCCCCGGCGAGTAGGAGGGTGCGGTGGTGAGTGTAGAAAAATACAGCACGAGCCGGTCTGGAGCCGCCACTGGTGCGGATCTTGGTGGTAGTAGCAAATGTTCGAGTAAATCGAACCCTTGTTGACCGAAGCGGAGCAGGATTCCCCGCCAAAATCGCTAGGTTGTGGATAAGTTGGCCCTTAACCCGAGGATAGCTTCCCTCCGATCCCCTGGAAAACGCCACAAAACAGTAGAGCACAGTCGAAAGACTACCTGTTTTGTAAAGAGAAAGGAATGGGGGGGACCCCAGGCAGCGGCACGAGCCCCCTGTTGCTTACTTACAGTAGCAGCAAGTAGGCTTGTCGGCGCCAGTTGTTGCACTCAGCAGCCTCAGGTGTCCGGCCAGTCACGCCCCCAGGGACATCCCTCCTCTCCCGCCTTTCACAGCAATTTGTCTGGATCCAAAACGAATAAAAAGGAGAAAAAGAAAAGAAAGCCAAAGAAACGGTCCAGTCAGATTTCGGGCTAAAGGGAATACGATTAAAATTCCGTGATCTGCCCTGTGGCAAAGACAGACCCGTGCGTGGGAAAGACAATTTTGTCGTGTGGGTGGCCGTCTGACCATACCGGCGGCGGTGGCGGTGATGGCTCCAGCCGCTGCTGTTGCTGCTGCCGTCGCAGTTATATATGTATATATATATATATATATATATATATATATATATATATGTATATATATATATATATATATATATATATATATATATATATTCTAAGTTCTTGGATCTGACTTTTCGAAGGTTTTTGAGTTGACTGAGTGAATTTCAGGGGAAGGGGGGAGGAGGTTTGTGTTATGGGTCCCCGGGTCACTTAGACTTAGAATATATATATATATATATATATATATATATATATATATATATATATATATATATAGAGAGAGAGAGAGAGAGAGAGAGAGAGAGAGAGAGAGATGTTTGTGGGTATATGTATATATATATATATATATATATATATATATATATATTATATATATATATATATATATATATATATATATATATATATATATATATATATATACCCACAAACATCTATCTATCTATATATATGTGTGTGTGTGTGTCTGTGTTTGTGTGTGTGTGTGTGTCTGTGTTTGTGTGTGTGTGTGTGTCTGTGTTTGTGTGTGTGTGTGTGTCTGTGTTTGTGTGTGTGTGTGTGTCTGTGTTTGTGTGTGTGTGTGTGTTTGTGTGTGTGTGTGTGTGTGTCTGTGTTTGTGTGTGTGTGTGTGTGTCTGTGTTTGTGTGTTTGTGTGTCTGTGTGTTTGTATATATATATATATATATATATATATATATATATATATATATGTTTGCGGGTATATGTATATATACATACATACATATACATATATATATATATATATATATATATATATATATATATATATATATATATATATATAGAGAGAGAGAGAGAGAGAGAGAGAGAGAGAGAGAGAGAGAGATAGATAGATAGATAGATATAAGTATATATATATATATATATATATATATATATATATATATATATATATACAAACACACAAACATACACACACACACACACACATATATATATGGTAGAAAAACCCACAATGCACAAACTAGATTTATTGAGAAAAGTGAGACAACAGTTTCGGAATCATCCTCGATTCCATCTTCGGGTCTGAGGAGGCAAGGGAGAGAAAGCGGTATAAGAGGGAAAGGAGGAGAAGCACTCGGGAAACACGGGGCAGATGAGGACAGGAGAACGGAAGCAAAGGGAGGTCAGGTCAGGTCGAAGGATGAGGCGGTCTATGTGATGGGTGACCGGCATAAGGGAGGAGACGAAGGATGTGGGAAGGGAGGAGGCTGTCGGCAGGGGAAAAACCGCTGTTCAAGTTGAAATTGGGCATCAGATTAATCAGAGAAGATTCCACCAGTCTGCGGGCATGGACATCAGTGGAAGGGAAGAGAATGCGTGCTGCTTTCCAGTCCATCTGATAGCCAGTGTCCCACGGATGGCAGAAGAGGGCGTTGTTGCTTCCCCTGGATACAGTGTACTTATGCTGAGAGAGACGCTTAGTAAGACTGGCGCCTGTTTCACCAAAATACTGCTTATCACAAGAGGCACACGGAACAGCATAGGTGCCCACCGAGGTAGAGGGAGGGCAGGTTTGAACCAGGTTACGACGGAGAGTATTCACCTGGCGAAAGGAGAGTCTGCAGGGGCCGAAGGGGGGAGTAGATCTCAGTGTAAGGCAGGCTGAGGACAGGCAGGTGAGAAGACGCATTGGGAGGGGATTCATTGTAGAAGGTACGCCGCGCCCTGGATAACGCGACGTCAAGGGCATGGCGAGGATAACCCAGTTTGGAGAACAAACGATGAAGGAAGTCGATCTCTCCATCCAGGTACTGGGGGTCACAGATGCGGAGGGCACGAAGAAACAGCGAGGTGGCAACCCCTCTCTTCACATGCAGTGGAAGGTATGAGAAGTGTATGTACATACCTCTGTGCATGGGTTTTCTTTATATAGAAAAGGAGAAATTATCATCAGAGCGATGGACAAGTGTCCAAGAAAGGGAGCTTGTCGTCAACCTCCCATTCCACCTTGAAGCAGATGGAAGGAGAGAGAGAATTCAGCTGAGACAGGAAATCAGGAAACAGGGCAGGATCATGGGGCCAGAGGGCTAAGACGTCGTCGACATATCTCAGCCACATGGAAGGACGAGGGGAGATGTAAGGGAGGAGCTCCGACACGAAGAACTCCATGTACAGGTTATCCAGAACAGGGGAGAGAGGAAAGCCCATGGCAACACCGAACGTCTGGGAGTAGAAATGAAGAAGAAGAAGGAATTCGACTCCACACACAGACGAATCAGCTGGAGGAAGATTTCGGTGGGAAGAGGAAGACGAGGTTCCTCGGCAGGGAGCTTCTTCTGAAAGAAAGCGAGGACGTCATCAAGTGGGACCTTGGTGAACAAGAAGTCGACATCAAGGCTCAGCATGGACGCCGGCGGGACACTGCGGACACGGGAGATGAAGTCCTGTGAATGGCGAAGGTGAGCAGGAAAGGTGCCAAGAAGGGGAGTGAGAGACTTAGCCAGCCAAGCCGCCAGAGGATGCGTCAACGATCCCCGGGAGGAGATGATGGGGCGTAGAGGCACTGCCGGCTTATGGGTTTTAGGAAGCCCATAAAAATGAGGGAGGCGAGGATTGACGACCTTGAACCTCTGGTAAAGGTTCGCCTCCGGGAAACAGGCTGCCAACTCTCTCAGACGACGGTGGAAGGTGGCAGCAATGCGTTCCCGAGGGTCACTGGTCAGGGGGACATAGGTGGAGGCGTCACCTAACAAGTCGTGGGCCTTCTGCAAGTAGGAGGTTCGGTCGAGGACCACCACCGAGTTGCCTTTATCAAAAGACAAAATGGTGACACCCTCCTGCACAGGTTGTGAAGGGCCTCACGGTAACGCCTGGGGATGGTAGGGTTGGGGTGAAGGAGGGACTCGAGGGCCGGAAGGAAGGTCCCATGAAGGAGGGAGACATTAGGCAAGGAGTTCCTATGAGCGGAGATGAACCGGTCAAAGGAAGTAATGATGGTAATGGAGAGGGGGAGAGGGCAGAGAGCAAAGGAAAGACCGAAGCCAAGGAGTTGTTGTTGGTGAGGGGTCAAGGACAGGGAGGAAAGGTTGGTAACCGCGTCGGTGAGGGACCAGGGACTACGGGAGGTGAGGTTAGAGAGTTTCTGGGAGAGGTAGCGGACATGGGTAGTGGAGAGGAACCGGGAAGAATCGTGGGCCACGTCGGCTATGAGCTGGAAGACATCTTTACCTCCTTCTCTTCCACTCTCTCTCTCTCCGTTCCTCCCTTTATCTGCCCTCCAGTCCCTCCTCCCCACCTCCTTTTCTCCCTCTCTCTCCCTCCCTCCCTACCTCCCTCTATCCGGAGACCGTGGAGGTTTCAGAGGCAGGGGAGGAGACCGTGGAAGAAGTGGATTCATAGGCTGTGGAGTCTATGGTGGAGACAGGGATGGAGACAGAGATTCTGGTGGACCAATGAAAGGGTTAGTATGTTTTGTTTTTGTCATGTTATTGAAGCACGTTCCTTCAGGAGGTCAGAACGAACCCGCAAGCGATAGTAGGCATGCTCGACATCCCTCTTACTGGCGCGGATCCGTTCAGGGAGCAGGCAATGAGCATAATCAGGAATAGGAGATCCTTTATCCGAGTGCTCTCTCACGTGAGGTCCTGGCGCTCTATGAGGACCCGGCGGCCACCGTTCAACATGCATATCTCACCTATGCAGTGCCCAGCATAATTCGGTGATCACGC
>NW_027213850.1:7500-17500 GCF_042767895.1 Penaeus vannamei | reverse complement strand
CATGTTTATTTATTTGTATGAAAAATTTCTATATTTTTTGGATGCTTGCCAGATTTTAAAATTTATTCCAAAAAATGAAGGTTACATCTTACGTAAAATTTAATAAACTTTCTGTAAATAAATATCTATTTACGTCATAATTACCGATTTTCTAACATAAAGTGAAAAATAATAGTTAAATATATTATATAAAAGTATTTCATACTTGATTTGTTAACCTTACGTGAAGAGTATGAATAGTATGAGAACACCATTATTTCTTTGCTCTTTTGTCTGATTTTAACGTAATATTGCTCATTTTATAGCTGAATAGTTATTCTATGCCAGAAAACCACTGGTAAAAGTGACATATATTTAAAATGGTACCTTTTGTG
This sequence comes from Penaeus vannamei, assembly GCF_042767895.1. Taxonomy (NCBI): domain Eukaryota; kingdom Metazoa; phylum Arthropoda; class Malacostraca; order Decapoda; family Penaeidae; genus Penaeus; species Penaeus vannamei. Next base: position 17,126 of record NW_027213850.1, on the reverse strand, counting down.
GTGATGAAAAAATCTACGTAAATTACCAAAAAAAAAAAAAAAAAAAAAAAAAAAATCGAAAAATTGGCTTCCTCTTATAGTAGTAGATAGGTTGTTCTATTCAGATATGAAATCAGAATGATAACATGATTCATTACTTGACAGCAATTTCCACAATACATGCAGGTAGATGGTACAGGATTATGTAACAGAAATATTATATCTTATTTTGTTAATACTAAAATTATTATGAAAATGAAAAAAAAAAAATTAATCACTATCTTAAAACACCGCCTTTACTTGTGGAAATCCTCACAGGTGCAAATTTTATCCAAAATTAACATAATATGGTTCATTTTGTAGAAAAATAAAATATCTACTTGTTCAAAATGCTTTTGTCCAATTTTTACCTGTGCTTATTGCAAAAGAGACAAATGCAAGAAAATATAAACTTTTTAGAGAAGTCGCCTACTTCAAAAATTCACCCCCCCCCCAAAAAAAAAAAAAAAAAAAACGGAAATTATAAAAAGTATTTCGAATAAGTTGTAGCTACAGGATAGTTCCGTCCAGAAACCAAATAAAATTGAATGTTTTATCATTTTTTGAAGACGTGAGGATTTCTACCCCTCGCATCATTTTTTTTTTTTTGGGGGGGGGGTGTTTTTCGTATTTTTTACCATAATTTAAAAACTATTTGGCTGATTTCGAAAAAAAAAAGAGATAAGGCTAGGGTCTAAATATAAGGGTCCCCTTTAGGATGGCCGCGAATTTTTACGGCCAGCTAGCTGTACAACACACACTGTTTCAGTGTTAAATATTATGGAGATGGTGAAGTGAGCAAACATTTTTTGCTAGTATACATTTTCTCTAGGATTAGAGCTGTTTGGAATAACATGCACTCTGCTTTATCTTTTCAGATTGCCCAAGGAAACCCACCATACTTGGATTGGATTGGTGAAATTGTTCCAGAAAAAAAATGAACAGGAATTTAGGCAATAACTAAATTTGAAATAAATTCATAAATTTACAATTGTTTTAATAGATTGTTAGCATTCTCTCCAATCAGTCAGCTGATCAGTTTGCTAGTTTAGTCCTACATGGGTACAGATTTTGATTTGCAGCAGGGTAATTATATCACAATTGAAAATTTGGAGAAGAGTGGCGTCAGTGTTAGAAAAGTGTAGTTCTGGAAGAATCTAGAAAGATTGTTTGAGTAATAGGTTTATTGGGGAGAATGTACATCACGCAGATTTGCAGTAACAGTTTATGAATGTAGGTCTTAATAAAAAAAAAAATCCAATTTCACGCAACAAATGACAGCCAGTTCCACACATTACACACAGATTATGAAGTAATAAATAAATATGAAATGAAATAAATGCTATTCCTTGTGCCTTTTACAATAAGGCAGACCCAGTTTCTTACGGATAGACCAGCTACCCCACTCATAACCTCTGAAGTGTTTCTTCTGCCGCTAACCCCCCACCCCGAATCCCATGCCTTTTATTGCCATGGGGGTGGGGGCTTAGGATACCGAGACTAGGACCCATTGCTGGGGATCACCCCTGCCTTGGACCACAGCTCATTCTTCTCCAATCCACTTTTAGGTGTGAGAGCTGTGATGAAATGATGAAAGGCTGACTTTGTGCCAGTCATGAGTAGCCAGGGGGAATCATGGACACAGTATACCCCTGCATACTTACCATGACCAGTAATGAAGATTTTGTACCTATGGTTAGTGGGGTCATTAAGGTTTGCTTTATTATCAGCTAGCCCCACGTTTTAGTTCTCCCAATTCCCTGACCCCAAGTTATCCTTTAACCTCAAGTCTGAACTACCCCCCGCCCCTCGATGCCTACTTTCACCACAATCCAGTCCAAATCATTCACCCAGGTCATAACTTCCAGAAAAAAAAACATTCCTCTCCCAAAATCCTCAACTTCATCTCCACCCTCACAATTTTTTTCATCTATTATCCACTCCTTCCTTATTACTGCTCTGCAGTCTTAATGTCCATGTTTCCAGAGTATTACCTCTCTCAACACTACTCCCTCTTCCACAAGCCCCTGTCCTACTATTCCCACCTTTACAAACTTCTTTAATACTTTGTTTAGTCCAGCCAAATGGGGTCGATTTTTCGTGCTCCCCTTAATGGCTCGGTAGTCTGGCACTCATCTCTTTCAACTGTCTCTAAAAACAAGTAGGCAAAGTTTTCTTCCGCAGCTGCCCCGATCGTTCCTTGTCACAGTTACACCCAAATCCCAAGCTAAAGCATTATCAACCCTAATTGACTACATTGGCAAACCCATTCCTGCTCAGCCTCATCCCGCCCTCGGTGCTGGAACCGGAACTGTCTCCATCTCCCAAACAAACTACCCTTTCTACAAGAATCGGTCAGATAGTGGAGAAGACATAAGCCATTTTTTATAGGAAGAAAAGTACAACGCATTTGGAGTTTGGCTAACGGTGCCATTGCTTGTTATAAAAGCTGATTGGCTGCTGAATGCACTGCCAGGCATAAGACGAGCTAGAGAAATACTTATTTAACACCCCATTCCACATAGTATGCCTTTCCTTTATCCCCCCCCCCCTCTGTCATTTCTTTCTGTTTCTCTTTCTCACCCTCTCTTTTTCTCGTTCTGTTTCTTTCTCACCCCCCCCTCTCTCTCTTTCTCTTTCTCTGTTGTCCCCTGACCTGGTTTTGTATGGAGACGTATGGGATGGTTCCAATCTTTATTCAGGAGATGATTGTTTAGGTGGACGGAGGTTGTAAATATAAGTGTCGTCATGCTAGTGCAGGAGCCCCCAAAAGGAGGCGTCCGACCGGAGACGCGACTCAAAGTTGAGTGGTGGTGAGCCCCAGAAGGGGAGCATCCGTGACTTGAGGTTGAGTGATTTGTCCTGGTCAAGAATGGGATAGAGATCACGAGCAAAGTGGCTGTGGCCATGGGCACGCCACCGTGATTGGTAGTTGAGGATGTGACCTCCAGTCACGTCTGACCAATCTCTGACCACTCGACACACGCACCTTCCCGTCGTCCTCGACAGGGTAGCTACGCTGGCATTTTCTGAAGCAAGAGACAGGCAGAGAGACAGGAGGGTAAACCGGAGAGGGGTGGGTGACAACAAGGGTCATAAGATATAACCAAAATATATTAAAAATATTTGCATGAATTTTCATTTTTTGGTATTTTTCATTAAACACCTCTCAGAGGAACATTGTTGTGGAGACAATTGCAATAGTCAGCAGGGACTAGCTTGAGTTGCACTTGACTCAGAAGGAGAGGAAAATGTGCAAGATAAGCATTGTGCAAAAGGTACCTCTTGAGCGAAAATTTCCTTAGAGAGGTAAATGCAACATTGAATAGGTCAACAGTGCGCTGTGCAAATAGTGCAAATAATATACAAGTGACACAGGAAGTACATGTCCTTTCTCAATTCATTAAATTGTCTATCCCAGTCACCAACAGCAAATCGAGGCAAAACGATAATGAAAAACAGGCAGTGCAGTTGTCATATTTCTGGAGGTTAATTACGAAAACATACAGCACAAAATAACATAGCACAAGGCAAGAATACACGAATGGCGAGAGTCGATTATCTGCTCTGAAACTGTATGCATGCAACTTTTGAGCAATTAACGTGGTTTGTGCGAGGGGAGACGATGTGCGTATGTGGCTGCATGAGGGTAAGCGAGTAATGAGTAGACTAGTTGTATGAGTGAGAGTTATGAAATGAGTAAGTCAAGTATAGCACAAAAGTAAACGGTAAAAGATATGTATTTTTAGACTCGTTAGTAATTAGATAAAGTGAGAGGGAGAGTAAATAAGAAAGAGAATGGCGTGGGAGTAGAAACAGATAAGCAAAGGGGAGGAGGAGAGGGGGTTGGGCGGTTTAAGGGAAAGAGTGGGGGTGGGGGTAGAGGTATGGACGAGATTAGGGAAGGAAGCAGGTACGAAGTCGAGAGTGGAAACGATAAAGCAACTGATATAATACAATTAATCTTTTACTCAAAGATAACAGAAGGGAAATAGATATATAAATACTTTGAATGTATTTTTCTGTCAAGCGGATTCAGATGGCAGTAAGAGGGGACCTTTCTACCTGAGTGAGGTCAAGTAAAGTTAATATCCAAATATTTCGCTCAAAATAGCAAATCAAGGCAGGGAAGATAAAATGTGTAAGGAATAAACACATTGTGACCGATAAACTAATTAAGTAAATCACTAATAATTGAAACAAAGAATTACCACTATTAGTATCACAATAGCAATATAAGAAAATATTGAAATGACTTTAATGAAAAAGAGCTATTATAGGTAAATGTACTTCAGAATACGCACATTTCTCTTTCTCATTCTCTCTCTCTCTCTCTATCTCTCTCTCCCTGTCCCTATCGTTCTATTTCTTTTATTCATTCTCTCTCACTCGTCCCCTCTCGTATCTCTTTTTTTGTTCCCCTCTTCTCTCTCTCTGTCTTTCTCTCGTCCTCCCCCCCTTCTCTTTCTCTTGTTCTACTTCTATTTCTCTCGTCCACCTCTCTCTCTCTTTCTCCTAGTCTCTCTCTCTCTCTTTCTCCTAGTCTCTCTCTCTCTCTCTCTTATCCCCTTTCTATCTCTCTCTCTTATCCCCTTTCTCTCTCTCTCTTATCCCCTTTTTCTCACTCTCTCTTATCCCCTTTCTCTCTCTCTCTCTCTCTCTCTCTCTCCCTCTCCCTCTCTCTCTCTCTCTCTCTCTCTCTCTCTCTCTCTCTCTCTCTCTCTCTCTCAAGGTGCAGATTATTAATCTTTTTTAAGGGATTATGATTATATATTGCCCGCATATTATGTTTTATATGCGCCGTATGTGAGTATGTAATCCCAGGAGGGGACTTATCTGGATGAGGTTGGAAGTGTTCTATCACTCTACCGATATATAAACCCATGACTTTGAATAATCTGTATGTGAATTGTGAGCCCACGCAATAAGAGTAAGGATAACCTTAGTTAATTCATCTCTGAGTTGTAATTTTTGTCTCAATAAACTTGTCAAAGTCTCTCTCTCTCTTTCAATCAGTCACTATGGAGAACGCCACAACACAGGAAATGTGACGTCAAGGCCGTATGCCAGAAGCGTAGGCGGAAGGGGTTGGGGGTTAATGAGGTGTGCTGCCCTCGCAGAGCAATATGGCAGTCACTGTGGTGAGTGCAGCTAACCACTCACTCCCCCCTCCGGCTACACATCTAGCAGGTGCAGGTGCCTTGACCTCACATTGCCTGTGTATGGGCCGCTCTCCATCAAGAGATGGCCCGAGATAAGCACACCTCCCGTAGCCAAGCTGACCTCGACACGCTACCAAGACGGATATCTAACTCTACGTGTTTGACTTCCTCTATAAACCAGCTAAACGAGTTTTTCTGAACCTATCAGTAGTAGAGTGACTCTCTTGTAAACTAAATGAGAGACTATATAATCTCTCTCCCTCTCCCTCTCCCTCCCTCCCATCCTCCTCTCTCTCTCTCTCTCTCTCTCTCTCTCTCTCTCTCTCTCTCTCTCTCTCTCTCTCTCTCTCTCTCTCTCTCTCTCTCTCTCTCTCCGCCACAGCCCCGCAACTCAACCAACCATACCTTTTCATGGTCCCGCAATGTCAGAGGGTAATCACCGGGGGCTTCTCCGGTGTTTCCTTGGGCAGCTAGCCCGGGCTCTTGTCCCCAGAGTGAAAGAGGACCCTTGGCCCAGGGTAATGTGCCCCCCTCCCAGAGTACCGGGACCTCAGCCCTAGAATATGGGCCCCCGGCAGCATGGGTCAGAGCTGCCCCCTCGCCCACGAGGATGGGCACCCCATGGCAGCCAGGGTCAAGGCTGCCCCCCCTCCGCCCAGGACAAAGGCTGTTTAAACAACCCGGACAGTGAAAACAGTGAAATAGCAGTGAAAACAAGTGGTCAGAGAAAACTGACTCCAACAAAGAAACAGAGACGACAACAAAGCCCTCTTAGGCAGGCAACACTACCATAGTGCTCAACACGATTCTTTGCTTTATTACAACCAAAAAATCATGGGCACGTTTAGTGTTGTATGATCAAATTAAGAAACTGTATTGCCCAGAAGAGATAGAAAATGCCTAAAACATCATTCTTTTTATATCAAACTCCAGAAAAACTAGAAATATCAAGAAATCAAAAGGATGATAAATTTCATAATGCACACAATGATCGATCAGTGCTTAAAGAACAATTTAGTGTTTGCCACAACAACCACAGAAACTCCCGCCAATGACTGGTCTCCGCCACCAAAGAAAACAGGTATCTCTACACCTTTTGTGAAAATTTTCCAAAACAAAAACACCAAGACACACAAACACAGCATGAACTCTCTTTCAGCAATCAAAATCTCATTGAAAATAAAATTGATTTGCTGATCGGAATGTTCTCCGATCAACAATCTGCAATAAACAGCTTGTTTAGTCAAGGGGTGACGTCTCCTCAGCCGCAGGAATGCGGAGAAGCATCCGTCACATCAACCTCGCCCCCATCCCCTCACGCAACATCCGGTCTCCCATCCCCTACCCACGATCAATCTGCCTATCAATCTTTCCCTTTCGCATCCCCTCCCCCTGCCAGAATGTCCTTAACCTCTACACCAAATGAGCACACGCACAGCCATACCCACTACAACTCCCACGACCAACGCCCCTCCTTCCTCTCCCCTACCCCCACCCCCTTTCCCCTCCGTCTCTACCCACTCCGACCCCGCGAACCCTGCTGACGCGCCAACCTCCCCTCGTCCGGTGCCACGCAAGCGATTGCCCAACAACGCCAAGACGTCAATAACTGGCATGAGGTACGAAGCTTCTACACAAGTATCACCCAGAAGAAGCTACGGTAGAAACAGTAGAAGGAAAAGCAAGCAAAGACATCTTCCACCAAATCGCCACTGGGAGGATGCCATGCACTACCACGTGCCTGGAGTACCTGCCCCCCTACTACCTCTACTACTCCACAAGCACCACAACTCGTCGTCAACAACTACGCGGAACGAACGGAAACACAGCAACAAGCAAACGTGCAGCCGCAGTCCCACCAAGACGAGGAAGGGTTAGTTCAAGTCAACAGTAGAAAACAAAGAAGAAAAGCAAGAGAGGAACGCCACTCGCCAAAACCCCTGCAAGGTACCGACCTTGTATAGTTCTTGTATATTACGAGTTGCCATCCAGATACAGACGAGGAAGATATCGAGAACTTCCTTGAAAATAAATTCGACATTATTTCCAATGTTAAAGCATTCAAAACGAAAATGACACACAATTATTACTCAAGCTTCACAGTTACTATAAGAGGCAAGGATTTAACCCAGATCTTTTCTTAGAGTCCGACGTCTTTCCTGATAATGGAAAGGTGTTCCTAAATAGAAACAAGTACAAAAGCGAGCAGAATGTTTGACGCTGCAAGACCGGCGGCCAAAACACTAAGCACAATCAGAAATGAGCACATCAATGCACATCCTCTCTTCGGACACTTTGAAGAAATTAAATTAATAATTAAGGAGAGAAATATCGTTATCCTGTGCATTAATGAAACTTGGCTTCACCAAGAAATATCAAACAGTTTTATCAGCATTCCAAACTTTCATATTTGCAGATGTGATGCAGGACGTGGAGGTGGAGTCTGCATATATGCAAGAGATACCCTTAAATCAAATAAGATCTCTACAACTGTAAATAATACAGCAGTAGAGGACATCTGGGGGTAACCGCACATAGTAATATGCATCCTTCCATCCTCGTCGGCTCAATCTATAGACACCCACATACTACAGCAGAATTTTTTTGAGTATCTTGAAAATATTTTCAGAGAAATGTCATTAAAAAGAAAGCTCCTAGGTGATTTGAATGCAAAGCTAACTGGGATAATTAATAAGAATTAATTAAAACAACTTGTAAACACGCCTACAAGTATACAGAAAGTACCTCATCTATATTAGATGTCATAGTAACAAACAGACCCGATATTATGCTTCACACAGATGTTATCCCATGCCCAACTGCTGATCATGAGCTTTTAACCTTGATCTTAAATATAGAAAAACCAAAGCGACAACCAGTCACCAAAACTTCTCGTGATCTAATTCATTACGATCCTAAATTGCTCGGCGAACATATAGGCAACAAATCATCGCTCTTAGATATTTTAACAACAGATAATGTTGACAGACAAATTACACTTTTAAAAGAAGTGATAAAGAACAGCATAAACGCCTCCGCGCCCATTAAAACAAACAATAACACGTCCTCCCGCCCCCTTGATAGATGGCAGCATTAAGAGAGCCATAAATGATAGAAATAATACTCAGAGAGCTCTCAAGATAAACAGATCTGACACCACCCTTCGGGTTACATATAATCACAAGAAAAGGAATGTGAAAACACTCATCCATAGTGCGAAAACAAAGTATTTCCAAAGGAAGATCAATAAATGCAGAAACGAATCTGCCAAAACATGGAAACTGGTTAAGAAACTAGTGCCAAATAAACAAAACACAGACAATTCCAAAAATTCCCTAAATGATATAGACACTTTAATAACTTCTTTGCAGAAGTCGGTAGGCTCAGTTACGAACAGACAACCGCCTCCACACATCTATACAACATAAATGAAACAAGGCCTATAACAAACTTTTTTCAGACCGCAACCAGTAAGAGTAGAAACAATTATATTAAGAGTAAAACCCAATCTTATTCACTATTTTCATCAATGAATTGATTGGAAAAGCTAAACAAACTCTAACGGAAGCAAAACAATACTTTGAAATGAATGGCGTGAAGCTAAATCCACAGAAAACTTAATGTATTTTTATAGGCAGCCGTCGGAACATTGTAAAAATACCCACAGATACAGTTATATATATATATATATATATATATATATATATATATATATATATATATATATGTATGTATTTAAATATATATATATATATATATATTCATATATATTTATATATGTACATATATATATATATTCATATATATATAAATACATATGTATATATACATATATATACATATATATATATATATATCATCATCATCATCAAGGGGGCTGACGCCGACGGGGGCGCATAGCCGCATCCACCCTTCGCTTCCACCTACGAGGATCCCTCGTGGCTAGTCGTCAGGCAGGGACTCGGCCCATCTCTATTTCTTCACGGCAGGTTTGGTCGACCTGCCCAAGCCACGACTTCCTCGGTCGTCCCACAGGCCTGCTCCACCCAGGGTTGTCTCGAAGAGAGACGACCTGATGGGCAGGATCATCCTGAGGAAAGCGAGCCAGGTGGCCGTATAGCCTGAGTTGGCGATCACGGATTGTGCAGATAACAGGTCCTGTGCCAGTCTCACGGTGCAACCGTTGGTTGGACACATGGTCCCGCCAACAGTGCCCCATGATCTGGCGCAAGGACCTATTACAAAAGGCTTCAAGCCGAGCCTCCAAGGCACAGGACAATGTCCAGGTTTCGCTACCGTATAGCAAAACTGGCATTATCAGGGCCTTGAAAACCCGTAGCTTGGTCCTTCTGCACAGGTACCGACATCTCCAAATACTCTTGATGAGAGAGTTCAAGACCCCTGCTGCCAGGCCAATTCGTCTGCTGACTTCATGGTCTGACAGCC
>NW_027213849.1:67500-75000 GCF_042767895.1 Penaeus vannamei | reverse complement strand
CGACCTTTTCATATATTATTTATTATTCATTTATTTACATCATCATCATTTTCATCATCATCATCATCATCATCATCATAATCATAATCATAATCATCATCATCATCATCATCATCATCATCATCATAATCATCATCATCATCATCATCATCATCATCATCATCATCATCATCATTAATCATCATCATCATCATCATCATCATCATCATCATCATCATCATCATCATCATCATCATCATCATCATCATCATTATTGTACACTTACGCTTGCTAATTGATACGCATACACACACATGTATATAATTTACACACACACTCATATATAATTCACACACACACACACACACACACACACACACACACACAGACACACACACACACACACACACACACACACACACACACACACACACACACACACACACACACACACACACACACACACACACACACAGACAAACAAAATAACACAAGCATACCACCCTCACCTATAACCATCTTCTCACATTATTCTCATATAAGCAAAAGTATTTCCTCACACATGCCTCACACAAGCCAAGGGAGGACCTGGTTTTCCGCCCAAGGAATAGGCTCAGAATATGTCCATCCCCTCTCCCCTTCCCCTCCCTCCTCCTCTCCTCTCTCTCCTCCTCTCTCCTCCTCCTCCTCCTCTTCTCCCCTGTTCTTCCCTTCCACTCCACCCTCTCTCACTTCTTCTCTCCTCCTCCCTCTCGTCTTGTCCTCCCCTTTCCCTCCCTTCCCCCTCCCCCCCCTATCCTCTCCTCTCCTCTCCCCTGCTTGGCTTCCCCTCCCTCACCCCTCACTCCTCTCTCCTCCCCTCTCCTCTCCTCTCCCCTGCCCTTCCCTCCCTCTCCTCCCTCCCCCTCCCCCCTCCTTCCCTCCCTCCCTCCCCCTCCCTCTCCCCCTCCCCTCTTCCCCCCCTCCCCTCTCCCTTTCACCGTCTTCCCACGCCCATAAGCCGGCGCTCCCTTCTCCTTTTCTAATCCCTCTCCCTTCCCCCTTTCTTCCCTACTGGGATTTCTCTCTCTCCCCCACCCCCACCACCCTCCTTCGACTAAGCTCCCTTCCTTCCTTACCCACCATCCCCCCCTACAAGATCCCTCCCCCTCCCCCTTCCCCCTTCATTACCCACGAACTCCCTCCCTCCCACTCCCCCCACTCCCCCTCACCCCCTTCCTTCCCTCTCTGTCTCCACTTCACTCCCTCCCCACCTTCTCCCCCCACCTACTCTCCCTTCCCCTCTCCCATTCTCCCCTCTCCTTCCCTCCCACCTTCTCCCTCTCCCTTCCCTCTCCTTCCCCCCTTCTCCCCCTCTCTCCTTCCCCCCTCCTTCCTTCCTCATCCCCCTTCCCCTCCTCCCCCTCCCGCCCACGAGTTTCCAGCCCCCCCCCCACACACCCCTCCACCCCCGCCCGTCCCCCATATAGGCTCGTGGAAAGGATGTTGACCTCTGTTGACCTTGTGTGTCGGGGCGGTGACCTGGTTGTGTCTCGTCGTCTCTAGCTTTGGCTTTGTATTTTATTTATTTATTCATTTCGTCTATGTACGTTTTGTCTGTATGTCTGTCTGTCTGTCTCTCTCTCTCTCTTTCTGTCTCTCTTTCTTTCTTTCTTTCTTTCTCTCTCTCTCTTTCTCTCTCTCTCTCTTTCTCTCTCTCTCTCTTTCTCTCACTCTCTCTCTCTCTCTCTCTTTCCTTCTTCTTCTTTTTCTTCTTCTTCTTCTTCTTCTTCTTCCTCTCTCTTTCTCTCTCTCTCTCTCTCTCTCTCTCACTCTCTCTCTCTCTCTCTCTCTCTGTCTGTCATTTACATTTATTCTTTCCTATCTTTATTCAAAGATGAATAAGCTGGATAGATAGAAAGAGAGAGAGAGAGAGAGAGTGAGAGAGAGAGAGAGAGAGAGAAGAGAGAGAGAGAGAGAGAGGAAGAGAAGAGAGAGAGAGAGAGAGAGAGAGAGAGAGAGAGAGAGAATAGAAGAGAGGAGGAACGAAAAACAAAAAAAATAATAATAACTGCCAAGGGAAAAAAGCGAGAAAAAAAACCTAGGTACAATTCTAGGCCTATTTCGACCCCCCTCCCTGCCCCTCCAACCTCCCCTCCCCCCCTCACTTGGGCCTGCGTTACGTGAATAATTTGTCTAGACTTCTCTTCCTCTCCTCCTCCTCCTCATCTCTTTCTCTTCTTCTCCTCTTCTTATCTTCCTCTTCCTCTTCTTTCTCTGTTCCTCCTCTTCTCTTCGTCTCTTCCTTTTCCTCTTCTTTCTCTCTTCCTACTCTTCTTCTTTCTCTCTTCCTCTTTCTCTCTCCCTCGTTTCTTTCATCTACTCTTTCGTTTCCTCTTTTTTTCCTTTTTCTTCTCTTTTATTATTTTTCTTTACTTCTCCCTCATCCCCCCTTTTATCATTATCTTCATTTCCCTCCTTCTTTCTTTCTCCTTCCTTTTCCTTTTCATATTACCCTTATCTCATCTTATCTTTATTATCCTTCTATGTCCTTTTTAGCGTCCATATTCGTGTTCTCATTTGTTATTATTGCTATCATCTCTATCTTTATTAGTTTTTTTTGTTCCTTTGTTGTTGTTATTATTGTTGTTGGGGATTCTTGCTTTCGTTGCAGTTGTGTGTTCTCTTTGTTATCAGTGTTGTTATTGTTCAGTCATCATCGTCATCATCATTATCATCATCATTATCATCATCTCCATCATCATCATCATCATCATCATTGTCATCATCATAATCATTATCATTATCATCATAATCATCATCATTATCATTATCATTATCATCATCATCATCATCATCATAATCATCATCATTATCATCATCTCCATCATCATCATCATTATCATCATCATCATCATCATCATCATCATCATCATCATCATCATCATCATCATCATCTTCATCATCATCATAATCATCATCATCATCATCATCATCATCGCTTTTCCTCTCTCCATTAAATCATAAATATAGATAGAAAACAAAGATAACAGGCCGAGGGACGCATAATTTGTCGATATAAAAAAGATACGAAAGAAAAAGACATAAAAAATGGATAAATGGATAGATAGACAAGGCAAATAGACACAACACAGACGTCAAGACACACAGACAACCGAGCCAGCACATTAGACAGAAAGACAAACGATTAGATAGCCAGATAGACAACAAGACACGGCAGACAGACAGAAGGGTAATTAAGCTGACAGACTAATGAGTGAACAACACAGTAATAACCCGTCAAGCCACACAGACAGACAGACAGTCACGAAGATAGGCAGCCAAACAGACAGACAGACAATTAAACATGCAGCCACACAGACAGACAGACATTTATACAGCCATCCTGACAGACAGACAGTCACGTAGATAAGCAGCCACACAGACAGACAATTAAACAAGCAGCCACACAGACAGACAGACAATTAAACAGCCATCCTGACACAGACAGACAGACAATTAAACAGCCATCCTGACAGACAGACAGACAATTAAACAGCCATCCTGACACAGACAGACAGACAGACAATTAAACAGCCATCCTGATACAGACAGACAGACAATCAAACATGCAGCCACACAGACACAATTAAACAGCCATCCTGACACAGACAGACAGACAGACAATTAAACAGCCTTCCTGACACAGACAGACAGACAATTAAACATGCAGCCAAACAGACACAATTAAACAGCCATCCTGACACAGACAGACAGACAATGAAACAGCAGCCATCCTGACACAGACAGACAGACAATTTAACAGCCATCTTGACAGACAGACAGGCAATCAAACAGCCATCCTGACACAGACAGACAGACAATTAAACAGCCATCCTGACACAGACAGACAATTAAACAGCAGCCATCCTGACACAGACAGACAGACAATTAAACAGCAGCCATCCTGACACAGACAGACAGACAATTAAACAGCAGCCATCCTGACACAGACAGACAGACAATTAAACAGCCATCCTGACACAGACAGACAGACAGACAATTAAACAGCCATTCTGACACAGACAGACAGACAATTAAACAGCAGCCATCCTGACACAGACAGACAGACAATTAAACATGCAGCCACACAGACAGACAATTAAACAGCCATCCTGACACAGACACACAGACAATTAAACAGCCATTCTGACACAGACAGACAGACAATTAAACAGCCATCCTGACACAGACAGACAGACAATTAAACAGCCACTCTGACACACACAGACAGACAATTAAACAGCCATTCTGACAGACAGACAGACAATTAAACAGCCATCCTGACACAGACAGACAGACAATTAAACAGCCATCCTGACACAGACAGACAGACAATTAAACAGCCATCCTGACACAGACAGACAGACAATTAAACAGCCATCCTGACACAGACAGACAGACAATTAAACAGCCATCCTGACACAGACAGACAGACAATTAAACAGCCATCCTGACACAGACAGACAGACAATGAAACAGCCATCCTGACACAGACAGACAGACAATTAAACAGCCATCCTGACACAGACAGACAGACAATTAAACAGCAGCCATCCTGACACAGACAGACAGACAATTAAACAGCAGCCATCCTGACACAGACAGACAGACAATTAAACAGCAGCCATCCTGACACAGACAGACAGACAATTAAACAGCCATCCTGACACAGACAGACAGACAATTAAACAGCCATCCTGACACAGACAGACAGACAATTAAACAGCCATCCTGACACAGACAGACAGACAATTAAACAGCCATCCTGACACAGACAGACAGACAATTAAACAGCCATCCTGACACAGACAGACAGACAATTAAACAGCCTTCCTGACACAGACAGACAGACATTTATACAGCCATCCTGACACAGACAGACAGACAATTAAACAGCCATCCTGACACAGACAGACAGCCACTTAAACAGCCATCCTGACACAGACAGACAGCCACTTAAACAGCCATCCTGACACAGACAGACAGACAATTAAACAGCCATCCTGACACAGACAGACAGACACTTAAACAGCCATCCTGACACAGACAGACAGACAATTAAACAGCCATCCTGACAGACAGACAGACAATTAAACAGCCATCCTGACACAGACAGACAGACAATGAAACAGCAGCCATCCTGACACAGACAGACAGACAATTAAACAGCCATCCTGACACAGACAGACAGACAATTAAACATCCATCCTGACACAGACAGACAGACAATTAAACAGCAGCCATCCTGACACAGACAGACAGACAATTAAACAGCAGCCATCCTGACACAGACAGACAGACAATTAAACAGCCATCCTGACACAGACAGACAGACAATTAAACAGCAGCCATCCTGACACAGACAGACAGACAATTAAACATGCAGCCACACAGACAGACAATTTAACAGCCTTCCTGACACAGACAGACAGACAATTAAACAGCCATCCTGACACAGACAGACAGACAATTTAACAGCCATCCTGACACAGACAGACAGACAATTAAACAGCAGCCATCCTGACACAGACAGACAGACAATTAAACAGCCATCCTGACACAGACAGACAGACAATTAAACAGCAGCCATCCTGACAGACAGACAGACAATTAAACAGCCATCCTGACACAGACAGACAGACAATTAAACAGCCATCCTGACAGACAGACAGACAATTCAACAGCCATCCTGACACAGACAGACAGACAATTAAACAGCCATCCTGACAGACAGACAGACAATTAAACAGCCATCCTGACACAGACAGACAGACAATTAAACAGCAGCCATCCTGACACAGACAGACAGACAATTAAACAGCCATCCTGACAGACAGACAGACAATTAAACAGCCATCCTGACACAGACAGACAGACAATTAAACAGCAGCCATCCTGACACAGACAGACAGACAATTAAACAGCCATCCTGACACAGACAGACAGACAATTAAACAGCAGCCATCCTGACACAGACAGACAGACAATTAAACAGCCATCCTGACAGACAGACAGACAATTAAACAGCCATCCTGACACAGACAGACAGACAATTAAACAGCCATCCTGACACAGACAGACAGACAATTAAACAGCCATCCTGACACAGACAGACAGACAATTAAACAGCAGCCATCCTGACACAGACAGACAGACAATTAAACAGCAGCCATCCTGACACAGACAGACAGACAATTAAACAGCCATCCTGACAGACAGACAGACAATTAAACAGCCATCCTGACACAGACAGACAGACAATTAAACAGCCATCCTGACACAGACAGACAGACAATTAAACAGCCATCCTGACAGACAGACAGACAATTCAACAGCCATCCTGACACAGACAGACAGACAATTAAACAGCAGCCATCCTGACACAGACAGACAGACAATTAAACAGCCATCCTGACACAGACAGACAGACAATTAAACAGCAGCCATCCTGACACAGACAGACAGACAATTAAACAGCAGCCATCCTGACACAGACAGACAGACAATTAAACAGCAGCCATCCTGACACAGACAGACAGACAATTAAACAGCCATCCTGACAGACAGACAGACAATTATACAGCCATCCTGACACAGACAGACAGACAATTAAACAGCAGCCATCCTGACACAGACAGACAGACAATTAAACATGCAGCCACACAGACACAATTAAACAGCCATCCTGACACAGACAGACAGACAATGAAACAGCCATCCTGACACAGACAGACAGACAATTATACAGCCATCCTGACACAGACAGACAGACAATTAAACAGCCATCCTGACACAGACAGACAGACAATTAAACAGCCATCCTGACAGACAGACAGACAATTATACAGCCATCCTGACAGACAGACAGACAGACAATTAAACAGCAGCCATCCTGACACAGACAGACAGACAATTAAACAGCCATCCTGACAGACAGACAGCCACTTAAACAGCCATCCTGACAGACAGACAGACAATTATACAGCCATCCTGACAGACAGACAGACAGACAATTAAACAGCAGCCATCCTGACACAGACAGACAGACAATTAAACAGCCATCCTGACACAGACAGACAGACAATTAAACAACAGCCATCCTGACAGACAGACAGACAGACAATTATACAGCCATCCTGACACAGACAGACAGACAATTCAACAGCCATCCTGACACAGACAGACAGACAATTAAACATGCAGCCACACAGACACAATTAAACAGCCATCCTGACACACACTTAGACAGCCATCTAGACAGCCAGCCAGACACGGGGGGGGGGCGGGGGGCGGGGGGTGAAATCCCTAGGAGTACAGAAAGGTCATCAACCTGCGGTCAGCGCCCCCTCCTAAGGCCGGGGTGGTTGACCTTGGCTGGGACGAAGCGGAGGCGAGAGAGGAGAGGGGGAGAGGAGAGAGGAAAGGGGGAAAAGGGGAGAGGAGGGAAGGGGGAGGGAGGGAGGAAGAAGGAAGAAGGGG
>NW_027213849.1:20000-40000 GCF_042767895.1 Penaeus vannamei | reverse complement strand
ATCGCTTTTAATGGTGATTCACTCTCACTTACGATCGCCTCTGATTATAATCCTTTTTAACTGTAAAGCTATTTCCATTATGAATCCACTTTCGTTCTAATCCTTTTTAGCTTTAATCTCCAATAAACTGTAATCTCTTTTTGGGTTGTAATCCCTAATAAAAGTGTTTCTTTTTGAAGTTCTGATTTCTTCCGCTTGTAATCCCCCTTTTGATTGTAAACTTCTTTTTAACTACAAACATTTTTTCATTATGAATCCTTTTACGTATTTTCTTTTATAAATTGTATTCTCTTTTTATTATAATCCCTTGTAAACGTGGTCTTTTTTATTTTAAAATCCCTGTAAATATTTATTTTTATTTATTTATTTTTTTATTTTTTGTTTTTTGTTTATCTCTTTCACAAATAGTTTCTTAATCATGAACCTTTTTTTTTTTTACCCAAAAATCCTTTTTCTTTTTAATCCCTTTCAGTTGTCTCTTGTAAATTGTAAGATCTTTTTGATTATAATCCTTTTTTTGTTTTATTTTCTCATCCTGAAACCTTCCACTCACGATCTCCTTTTCGACCCTAATCCCTTCCCCTCATCTTCTAATCCCTTCCCCTCATCTTCTAATCCCTTCCCCTCATCTTCTAATCCCTTCCCCTCATCTGCCAATCCCTTCCCCTCATCTTCTAATCCCTTCCCCTCATCTTCTAATCCCTTCCCCTCATCCTCTAATCCCTTCCCCTCATCTTCTAATCCCTTCCCCTCATCCTCTAATCCCTTCCCCTCATCTTCTAATCCCTTCCCCTCATCTTCTAATCCCTTCCCCTCATCTTCTAATCCCTTCCCCTCATCTTCTAATCCCTTCCCCTCATCTTCTAATCCCTTCCCCTCATCTTCTAATCCCTTCCCCTCATCTTCTAATCCCTTCCCCTCATCTTCTAATCCCTTCCCCTCATCTTCTAATCCCTTCCCCTCATCTTCCAATCCCTCTCCCTCATCTTCTCATCCCTTCTCCTCATCTTCTAATCCCTTCCCCTCATCTTCTAATCCCTTCCCCTCATCTTCTAATCCCTTCCCCTCATCTTCTAATCCCTTCCCCTCATCTTCTAATCCCTTCCCCTCATCTTCTAATCCCTTCCCCTCATCTTCTAATCCCTTCCCCTCATCTTCTAATCCCTTCCCCTCATCTTCTAATCCCTTTATTCATTTTCTTCTTCTTCTCCTTCTTCTTTCCCAGATGACTCCCGAGTTCCCGGTGGACCTCGACCTGACGCCCGAGCTCGACCTCGACTCCTGCTCGTCCTCGACCTCAACCTCGGCCTCAGGATCGCACTTCGAGTTCTCCTGCACTCCTGACGTTGCTGACGCCCTCTGCGACGTCGGGCTGACAGTGTCAGACTGGCTCGACCCGTCGCTCAACAGCTTCATCAACAGCTAAATGTGAGGAGAGGGAGAGAGGGAGAGAGAAAGGGAGGAGAGGCGAGGAGGAAAGAGGGAGAAGGAGAGGTGGAGCGGAAAAGAGAGTGCGAGGGAGAAAGAGGGAGAGGGAGAAGTGAAAGAGTGAAAGAGGGAGCGAGAAAAGAAGAGAAGGAGTAGGAGAAGAAGGAGGTGAGAGTGACACAGAGAGGAAGAAGAGAGTGAGAGAACGAGGAGAAAAGGGAAGAGCGAGAGAATGCGATCGGTCGAGATTTTTGCGGTTTCAGAGACGTACGAAAAGAAAGCAAAAGAACAGACGCAAAGAGAGACAGAAAGAAATATTGATTTTTGTCAGCTTTCGTAGATAATGGAAGCCGGGAATAGACTTGTGCATTTCTCGAGACTGGGGACACGAAGGAGGGTGAGAGAGGGAGAGGGGGAAGGGGGACGGAAGAGGGTGGGTTGCATCCCCCCTGTTTAATCCCCGTACCCCCCCCCCCCTCCTTTTTCTGTCAGCCCCCTGTGTGTCAGTCACGAAGAGAAATCAGCAAAAGTGTCAGCAGCAGAGTGAATGTTGTCATTGTTAATTCTGAGATATTCTGACACATCTCTTTGTCACCAAGAAAATTCATATTTTTTAAAAATTATTACGTTTGGAAAATCCGTCTCTCTTTCTTTTCTTTGTTGAGGAGAGAGTGGCGTTTCTTTGTGTTTTGTCGAGAGCAGTTTATGCTTGTTAGTTCGTTCCCACTGTCAAGAAAATGGGTGAATCTCTCAGCCACTTCTCAAAAAAAAAAGGGTTTCTTTGTTCTATCAAGAAAATCGCAAAGGGTTTTTCCTCAGTGAGTCCAGAAAACTGCCACCAAGTCCTCCTGGCAGTGAATCCAGAAGCTTCTAGAACCTTCTGGAACCACACGGATTGACCTGGAACCACCTGGAACCACCTGGAACCGCCCGGAACCACCTGGAACCACCTGGAACCGCCTGGAACCACCTGAAACCCCCCCGACGCCCAGAAGGAACCGGAGTCCACTCAGCAGGTGACTTGTCGAAGGCTTCAGGAAGTGGTCCAGGCGGTAAATACAGCTCTGGTTTACCTTTTCCAAAAAATGTTCTTCTGTGTACCGTGTCCTTTTTGGCATCTGCTTTCTGTGTCTCGCTTTCTTGAGGAAAATCTGGCTGGTCCCAGATTTTCCTCTTCTCATTCCCAGACAGACAAAAGATTTAAAAAAAAAGGATGAGGAAAAGAAAGAGAAATCTATTTTTCCCAGACAAAAGATTAAAAAAGATAATGAGGAAAAGAAAGATAAATCTATTTTTCCCAGACAAAAGATAAAAAAGATAATGAGGAAAAGAAAGAGAAAGTCTATTTTGATAATGTAAATGACGAAGCGATCCCAGATGCCAAAAAGTAATCGTTGTCTTCTTCTTAGGCAGAAGAAGGATGTCAGTTTTGTATTTTTTTTATTCTGTGTATTATTCCCATGTTTCATAGCCATCCACGCAGTCATCTTAGTCATCACAACTGCTAAAAGTATTATTGCCATTCATGTAGATGAATATATGTGTATATATGTATGTAATTATGTCTATATATATATATATATATATATATATATATATATATATATATATATATATATATATATATATATGTGTGTGTACATACATACATATTTGCCAATATGACAGGTATAACTTTCCCGATTTTGAGATACTCACCATGAGGAGATACCGGGATACTCACCATGAGGAGATACCGGGATACTCACCATGAGGGTGGGGGGGTGGGGGGGTTCACATATCACGCGTCATGACCGCTTTAATGCCTATCATTATATTCCTACCCCTCCTCCCTCCCTCCTTCCCTTCCCTTCCCTTTCCTTCTGACTTCCCTTCCCTTCCCTTACCTTCTGACTTCCCTCCCTCCCCTCCTCCGCCCCCCACCCCCCACTTATCCCCCCACCCCCCCCTCCTCCTCGCCGGATCCCCCAATCCCAATAGATCAACCCCTCCCCCCCTCCCCCTCCCCCTCCAAGCCCCCCCCCTACCCTCACGCCCGATACAACAACCGAAAATAAATGAATAAAAAAAAAAAAGGAAAAAATATTTTCCGCGATCGAAAAAAACGGGAAATTTATGACTGTGAAAGTTGATTAAAAAGATCTTGATTAAAATTTTCTTGATTTTGATTAAAATCGATCAGCGAAACAGACATCGACGGGAATCAAGTCCTCGGGCGTGTGCGTGTGTACATACATACGTACATGCATACATACACATGTACATACATACATACATACATAAATAAATAAATATATATATATATATATATATATATATATATATATATATATATATATATATATATATATATGTATGTATGTATGTATGTATGTATGTATTACGTATATATCTGTGTGTACGGTTTTGTGTGTACACGTGTATATCCGCGCGAGAATATACATTCATCTTCTTTCTGAAAATAACGTGGATGATATTTAATCCTCAACTTTAAGGTCCATTTTTCTTCGTTCCTTCATGATAGGTTCGACCTTAAGCGTGATTGACTTTTTGCTAAAAATAGAAAAAAATCGTCGTCTTTATTTTTTTGGGGATAAATGGGATATATTTTGAGATAGATATAAAGAGATATGTGCAGTGTGTCTACGGTTTTAACTGGGCAACTGAGGTCAGTGACTTCCATACTTTCTGTAATATATGAATAAATACATACATACATACATATATATATATATATATATATATATATATATATATATATATATATATATATATATATATATATATATATATATATATATTTATTTATTCCGTATGTGTGTTTGAATATGTGCATAAGCATACATAGACGTGGCATTTGGGTCAAGGGTTCCGGAGTCCCACGAGGGCCGTGTTGAGCCCACTTCGTGAACACTAAGCCCCGGCCGTGAACACAAGGCGATGAACACTTTTGTGAACTTGGAAATGTCTCTGGAGTGAACACGTGACTCGTGACTCGTGACTCGTGACGAGGAAGTGAGAGGAGAAGAAATGTCTCTGGAGTGAACACGTGACTCGTGACTCGTGACAAGGAAGTGAGAGGAGAAGAAATGTCTCTGGAGTGAACACGTGACTCGTGACTCGTGACAAGGAAGTGAGAGGAGAAGAAATGTCTCTGGAGTGAACACGTGACTCGTGACTCGTGACTCGTGACGAGGAAGTGAGAGGAGAAGAAATGTCTCTGGAGTGAACACGTGACTCGTGACTCGTGACTCGTGACGAGGAAGTGGGAGGAGAAGAAATGTCTCTGGAGTGAACACGTGACTCGTGACTCGTGACTCGTGACAAGGAAGTGAGAGGAGAAGAAATGTCTCTGGAGTGAACACGTGACTCGTGACTCGTGACTCGTGACGAGGAAGTGGGAGGAGAAGAAATGTCTCTGGAGTGAACACGTGACTCGTGACTCGTGACTCGTGACAAGGAAGTGAGAGGAGAAGAAATGTCTCTGGAGTGAACACGTGACTCGTGACTCGTGACTCGTGACGAGGAAGTGAGAGGAGAAACGAGCGAAGGGAAGAGATAGACGGATCTCAGAAGGAATGGGGAAGTGATCAATTTTTTTTTTCTTTTCGTTTTCCTTCTTCCGTGAGATCGTTTCGGGAGAGGAATCGAAGGAAAAATGATGTTGATGTTTGTTAAGATGCTAAGGAGTGGGATGATGTTTTGGATTCCTAAAGAAGGAAGATCAAGAAAGAGAAAAAACAATAACAAAGTGAGAGACAGAGAGAGACGGGAAAGGAAACCCTCTTAACCAGAAAAAAAATGAAAACAGATAAAAAATGAGATAACTCGATATTGGAATCCTTCTGTACCCCCCGCCCCCCCTTCACTCACCCCCCCCCCTCCTCCCCCAAACAAGGAAAGAATAAGTGAACAAGGAAGATGGCCATTCCAAGCCGAAGAAAATGGGACAATTTAATACTTTTATACACTATGGACGCGTGTTCTTGTAACTTGTGCAGAACATTGCCATTTTTTTTTTGCAAGTCCTGTGTTTGTTCTTCGGAAGGCTTGGGCCAAAATAGGGGAAGGGGGGGAGGGGGGGAAGGACCTCTTCTCGACCAGATAGTGACGCGAGAGAAAGGGGACAAAGAAATGACAATAAGACTTATTCAAAGTGACATTTTCGGTGTAAAAAAAGAGAAAAAAATATTTTTTTTCTTGTTATGACCGAGAATTTTGAGAAATGAGACTCTGTTGTGAAAAGACGAATTCTCTTTTGGTCCTGAACGAATTCTAGAGAATAAAACGAGGAGGAGAATGAAGGAGAAGGACAAATGAAAATGATTTTGCTAAAAAAAAAAACTTTGGGAAAAAAGACGACAAACACGGACAGATTTTTGAGTGTTACGATATATGAAGAGGAGGAAAAGAGTGACGAGAAAGCAAATTGAAAAAGAATTTGGAGAAAGAGAGAGAGAGAGAGAGAGAGACGCACCGTCGTCACTGAATCAGACTGAAACAAAATGAAAAAAAAACGAAAATCAAGAATTGTGATTTGTCAAAAAAAAAAACTTTAAACATAAAAAAAAACATTTGATAAAAACATTTTTTAAGGCTCAAAATGATTGTCCCGGAAATAATCAATAGATAAATTGAAATAAGGATGTTGGTGCCTGAATTTCAGTGTTGATTTGTGCTCTAGTGAAAAGAAAACGAAAGAGAGAGACAGAGATAACAAAAAAGAAAGGAGAGACGACGAAGGAGAAGAATTTAAAGGAACAGTATGAAAGGAAGTAAAGAAGGAGAGAGAGAAAGAAAAAAAATAAACGAATCTTTATCTAACGAGACAGACGAAGAAGCAAACAAAACAAGACACGAGACAGAAAAGGAGAGACAAATAAAGAACACACGAAAGAGAAAGTAAAAAAGAGAGAGAGACGCATAACGAAAGAGAATATTATAAAATCGAGGTCTTGCGATGTGCGTGTCCGTTTTTGCATATTCGGCGTTGCTATGGTAACCGTTGGAGCGTCGGAGCCTGCGACTAATTCGGGTGAAAATAACCCCCTTGCATCCGAGGGCGAGAAACCGGCCTGTCCGTTCGGGTGAAAATAACCCTCGCGGGAGTGTGTCTGAGGTCATTCGAAAAGATTTTTTTTTTTTTTCTCTGTATATAAGTACTGGATCTTTTTCTCCGTGAAATATTTATATCCTCTGGGGAATAAAGAAGAGAAAATATGGGAATATTCTGATATGAAAGATGAAGAGATGGAATCATAAAATAGTTGTAAATAATTTGATTTTGGTATAAATATGAAATGAATGAAAATAATTCAAAAATCGCAATATATATGTAAAAATATCTATATGTAACGAGTGAAACAGTTATTTTAGGAATTATTTAAAAAAAAAATATGAATATGGAAACGATATGATTTTTTAAGCGGTAAAAAAAGGAAGAGAAAGAGAAGTGAAAAAATATATGATTCATTCTTTTTTTCTCTTTTTTTTTAGATTTGTTAATGGCGTATAGTTGGGGGAAGTGATGTAGCACTTTTAGTTGTTGCAATAAATACACTTTATTACAGCATTTTGCAACTGCAGGACAAATTTAGCAACGATTTGTGAAGTAAGGCAAGTCTTTTTAGAAGTCTGGCTACGCTGAATTGCTGATGCTCCAAGCACTGTTGTTCCAATATTTTTTCCTTTCCTTTTTTTTAAATATCCTTAGTTCCTTCAGCCATTTCTCTTAGCAAGTTGATTTTTTTTTATATATATAAATCGGAATTTAAAAGAAAATTAGAAGAAATCAATTGGAATCATTTAAAATTCTTCAAAACACTCTGATCTCTCGCCATTTAAAAGGTAGGAACTCCAAGTGGATCCGACACAGATGCATGACTTTGCAGTTAGATGAGATGATGCGGAATCGCGTATGCAAATCTTTTTTTTTTTGTTTTTATCTGAGGAATTGCAAAGCCTGGCAGTCAGACTGGCTGAGACTGCTCCCTCCTCCCTTTAAGGTAAAATTCAACAAGGTAAAAATGTATTCATATGCGGTATATACGTTTTATATACATCTCTTCCAATGTAGCACAGAAGTCAAACAGTTTGGTATTATCATTATCATTATTATTTATTGTCTCAAAGCACTTCGTAATGATAATGAAGATATCGAATTAGACTGATTGAAATTCATATTTTTATCTTTATTTTTCTTATTGGGAAAAAATAATAGTTGAAGCAAGATAATGACAACCCTATATATGTAGAGAAGGATCACTTGAAATTACGATAAGGCATATTTTCCTGTGATATATACTTATTTCATTCGCCCTTAATGAAGTCTCCCGAATTGCGCGCCAAAATCCGAAAAAAAAGGAAAGGAGTGAGCACGATAAGGGCGAGAATCCGGGTCATCCATGCGCGAATTTGTACTTATGGCTACCACCATGGAGGACAAAGAGTGACCAGTGCTTCTTAATTGAGTACTTAATTATCGTCCTTTAAAAAAAAAAAAATCTAATTAGTAGTACTTACATCCTCCTTCGTGTCGGATACGTATTTTTTAATGAATAAATCCGAAGGTTAGTCGCCGCTTTTTTGTGATAGTTATTGTAAGTAGATGTAAGTATTCGGACACTGATATGATCTCGCGGTGGCAACACTAGCCAGAAGGACGTAACGGAATTCAAATAAAAGTTTAAATTAATCACTTATCATTGTCTCTAAGAGAGAAGGGAAACATAAAATAGATTAAAAGTCTAGACATATGATTTAATTGGTGCTAATATATATATTTGACGCTTAATTATTAATTTGAATAAGTTCGGGCAGAGAAAAATCGTGCGATTGTGAATGCATGTGTGTGGATTTTCCTTTAATCTTGTTTATATTCTTATAATGTTTATTCATTCACATAATAATTATTATTTGCTTTTAGTTGCATGATCAACAATATCTTATCTTTGATCATGTTATTTTATTTCAATATTATCTTCGTTGTCGGTATTATTAATACCATCATTATTAATGCAAGTATTTTTGTTATTATCATTAGTATGGATGCTGTTATTTCTGTTTTCTTTTTTTTAATGTTGTTTTTTTATTTTCCTTTTAAGCTGAAATGAAAGATGTATTTCAATTTCTCTTCGAACTGTCATGTTTTACTTAACTGCGAATGGGATGGAATGTCTTCACAGTGCTACTGATATTCTTTCCCATTCATACCTCTCTCTCTCTGTCTGTCTACCTCTTCATTTCACTCTCTCTTTGTCTCTTTCTCTCCCCGTCCTTCCCTCTACCTTTCCCTCTCCCTTTCTCTCTCCCTCCCCTCCCCTTCCCTTCCCTTCCCTTCCCTTCCCTCCCCTCCCCTCCCTCCTACTCTTTTACCCCTCTCCCTCCCTCTCTTTCCCTCTCCCTTCCTCCCTCCCTCCCTCCCTCCTACTCTTTTACCCCTCTCCCTCCCTCTCTATCCCTCTCCCTTCCTCCTACTCTTCTCCCCTCCCCTCCCCTCCCTCCTACTCTTTTACCCCTCTCCCTCCCTCTCTTTCCCTCTCCCTTCCTCCTACTCCCCTCCCCTCCCTCCCTCCCTCCTACTCTTTTACCCCTCTCCCTTCCTCCTACTCCCTCCCTCCCTCCCTCCTACTCTTTTACCCCTCTCCCTCCCTCTCTTTCCCTCTCCCTTCCTCCTACTCCCCTCCCTCCCTCTCTTTCCCTCTCCCTCCCTCCCCTCCCTCCCTCCTACTCTTTTACCCCTCTCCCTCCCTCTCTTTCCCTCTCCCTTCCTCCTACTCCCCTCCCCCCCATCCCTCCCTCCTACTCTTTTACCCCTCTCCCTCCCTCTCTTTCCCTCTCCCTTCCTCCCCTCCCCCCTTCCCCCCTACTCCCTCCTCCCCCTCTTTCCCTCCTCTCCCCTCCCTCCTTCCCTCCTCCCCCTCTTTCCCTCCTCCCCCTCTCTTCCAATCCGTTATTCCATCATACACCTTTTTCAGCGCTTGGCTTCCGAATAGTGAATGCAAGAGTGGAAAAAATGTTTCGCGTGATATTTACATATAGACTGTCCTCTGCTGACGTTTTTTTTTTTTTCTTTTCTTTTTCTTTTAATTCCTTTTCTCTATTCTAGTTTTACGATTTAATTTAAGATTTGAATAGCGAGTGCTACCATGAGCTCCCGTCTTCTAAAGGGAAAGATAAAGAGTTTAAGAGAGAAAGAAGAAAAAAAAGCGGTTAAAAAAATCTCCAATAAGATTCATATGTGAATTTATTATATTTATCTACAGATATTTAGGCTTTAGGAAGAAAAGAATGATATTTGGGTTTGTCATTCGAGTTATGTGAATTTGCTTTTGTTTTTAGTGTTCTTGGTACGGAATAGAAGTTGTGTAAACGGATAAATGTAAAAGTAATATCTAAAAAAGTAATTAAAAAATAAATATAAATATATATATAGGATTTTCTTGTTTTTAGATCTTCAAAAATATACTCTATTTCAGAAGAAAAAATATATATTGGAATTTTGAATGCACACTTGACGAAGCGACCAGAGGCAGGCGATAGGCTGATGCGGTTGACCAATCAGAGGCCACGAAGAAGTAGAGACGAGTTTTGATTAGTCGACGCCCGAGCGCGGGAAAGTCCGACCAAAATGGCGGTTACTGCGTCCCGACACGTGGATTTTTTGAAGGCTTTTGCTTACTTTCATGGCAGTCAGAATCGATTGCGAGATGGAGGAGCTTTTCTGATGGATGGGAATCGGCAAGCACTTATATGGCCCACCTTCTTCATTTTTGGCCGATCGGTTGGTCTCCTTTTTTGGCGAACATAGGACAGGTTCGATTGTGCCGAAGTCGAGGCCAGAAGAGGTTTGGGATAATTTGCTCGGTGAGAGATGTATGGTGACTTTTTTTTTCATTTATTAACACTTTATTAGTATCATGTTAGCAATATTCTCCATAATATTTTCCAAATCTAATTTACGTATTATATATTGCCTAGAGTTCCTTTAATTACAGTTTTACATTATATAAAGACCACAAATGATGAAATGTATTCGTTATTATGGTCTCCAGTTTAAAATAAAGGATTAAAATAGAAAAGGTTTATGAAATATGTGATCATTTTACTGTATTTTCATCGAAATTCTTTTATTCAGTAACATTAGATGGTTAGAATGACCTGAAAAATGTTGTCAGTTAAAGAGTAAATGAGATATGTTTATGTATACTTTTCTTTTCCTTTTTTTATGCTTCTTATTTACATTATCTGTATATTTTTACTTATTTATATGCCCTTAGTTTATTGTTCGTACATATCCAGATTATTTTTCTCACTTTTTAGACGGCAAAAAGATGTCTGACTTGATTTTATTCTCTGATTTTGATTTACTCGGAAAAGTATTGCGCAAACAGCACTTGGTGTTCCCATGTACACCCAGTATATATATATATATATACCATAATTTCTATTATACGTCACCATGCATTAGGAAAGAGTGAAGAACAGCTTGATGTTACTGATTGTACGTCTCACAAGTTATTTATACATATATAATATCTCCATATATACATGCATATACATATATCCAATATCGATGTATAATAAGGATCTTTTTTTCTCTAAGCGTAGATTTAATGAGAAATGTATAATAACCAAGAATTATCGATGGGGTAGCGTAGGTGTCTCTGTGTCGTTTTTTAAAGGAATCTCTGTGTTTGTGACAAGTCGTGTAGCGGTCGAGTGCGTCAGGCGGGCGTGGGCGCGGGACGGGCGGGCGCGCGGGTCGGAGGAGCAGCTTCGAGGGGGAGCAAGGACGCCCATGGAGGCTGTGGTCTGGGGCGGGTCGGAGGAGAAGCCTCGAGGGGGAGAAAGGACGCCTGTGGAGGCTGGTCTGGGGCGGGCTTGAAGGGCCAGGCTTAGAGGATCCGAGGACGACCGTGAAGGCTGGTCCGGGGCGGATTTGAAGGCCCGAGCTTAGAGGATCGGAGGACGACCGTGGAGGAGGAGGGTCTGGGTCTTGGGACGACTCGAATGAACGGCCTGTGAGGATGACCTTGAAGGTACAGCTTGAAGGACAGACTCTGAAGGGACATCATCTACCACTGGGACACTAGGTTTCGTGGAGGGCGTGGGCATCTCAGAGGTCTTGGGCACGAGAACTGGCACTTGGGTTGGAGACATCATGGAAAATAGATATTTGGTTGATAGACGTCATGGAAAATAGATATTTGGTTGACAGACATCGCAGAAAAGACGCATTTGGTTAAGGGAAATAGAAAACGGGAATTTTATGCAGTGACATCATAGAGAATGGGCGTCTAGTTTAGAGACATCATAGAAAATGGGCGTCTAGTTTTGAGACATCATAGAGAATGGGCGTCTAGTTTAGAGACATCATAGAAAATGGGCGTCTAGTTTAGAGACATCACAGAAAATGGGCGTTTGGTTTAGAGACATCATAGAAAATGGGCGTCTAGTTTAGAGACATCACAGAAAATGGGCGTTTGGTTTAGAGACATCATAGAGAATGGGCGTCTAGTTTAGAGACATCATAGAAAATGGGCGTTTGGTTTAGAGACATCATAGAGAATGGGCGTCTAGTTTTGAGACATCATAGAAAATGGGCGTTTGGTTTAGCGTTATAGAAATAGGCATTCCGTAAGTCCTTATAGAATTGAAGTCTTTCCCAGAGGTTGGGCGGCACAGGAAATGGGTACATGTAGTGAAAAATAATGGTTGAAAATACGAAGAAAAAAGCCAAAATATTGCAAGAGGAAATTTGATTTTAAAAAAAGCGGGCTTCACCAGAATAGACAAGGAATGGAGAGAAAAGTCATGTCATGGAATCGAATCATGGTGGCTCATCATGGCAGATTGATCAGTGAAATTTTGACTTTGGTCGGTGGTCACGTCCGTAAAGCAGAGTGGAGGGAGAGTTCTGAATAGCCAATGAAAAAATTCACACCTGCAGTGACGCCATACTTCACAAACTAACACGAAACAGGATGTCAGTTAGAGAGAAAGAGGTATATTCGAGAACAAGTTACAAAAGTTTGATTATAAAACAATACAAAAGCGCTGTGTTGATGTTTGAATCTTTTGGAAAAATGAGTTTGAAATATCCAATGAAAAAGGAGAGACAAATTTCCCGCGCTGACGCACACAAAACGGTAACCAATGGGAAGCAAGAACGTCGCAACGCCAGACCAATGGGAGACGCGGAAACAAAATTGCTCATCCAGTGGAAGACAAGACCAATGGGAGAACCGGAAAGAAAACGACTCATCCAATAGGAGACGAGAGAACGCCAGACCAATGGGAGAGCCGGAAACAAAACTGCTCAGCCAATGAGAGACGAGAGAACGCCAGACCAATGGGAGAGCCGGAAACAAAACTGCTCAGCCAATGAGAGACGAGAGAACGCCAGACCAATGGGAGAGCCGGAAACAAAACTGCTCAGCCAATGAGAGACGAGAGAAGGCCAGACCAATGGGAGAGCCGGAAACAAAACTGCCCAGCCAATGGGAGACGAGAGAAGGCCAGACCAATGGGAGAGCCGGAAACAAAACTGCTCAGCCAATGAGAGACGAGAGAAGGCCAGACCAATGGGAGAGCCGGAAACAAAACTGCCCAGCCAATGGGAGACGAGAGAAGGCCAGACCAATGGGAGAGCCGGAAACAAAACTGCCCAGCCAATGAGAGACGAGAGAAGGCCAGACCAATGGGAGAGCCGGAAACAAAACTGCTCAGCCAATGAGAGACGAGAGAACGCCAGACCAATGGGAGAGCCGGAAACAAAACTGCTCAGCCAATGAGAGAAGAGGCACGTGACCTGTTCGTTCTGACCTGAAGTGGCCTGACGCATAGACCTGGTTTTTAAGATTCTTTGGTCATCACTGGAAAGTGTAGATGAAGACTAGTGATAATAAAGAGTAGAAGGAAGACATAGTGATAAATCGTAATAACAGTACTGATAACAACAGTGGAGAATCACCCTTCCAGGAGTTGTATATAAGAGTCAATTTTGTTTTCCCTCTCCTCTGGTGACCACGAATTCAAAGCCACGTAATACAAAAAATAACAAAACCAAAAAAAAAAAAAAAATGATTTTGCTTCTGCATGGGAGTGTCTGAAGACGAGAACTGTTGAAATATTTCACATAAAAGGTCCTGATAAGCAAAAAAAAAAAAGAATTAGTGGCAAGGGTTTGTCTAGGGCACAAAGCAAAAAGTCGAGGAATTGGTGAGAAGTGCAAAGGAATGCAATTGCAAAAATGAAGTAAAGATTTCCAAAGTAATTGTAGATAACTCAAAGTACAAGAGAAAAAAATTATCAAGAAAGCTATTTTGAGAAATATGGTAGAAAAAAATGGAAATATAAAGTGATTTACATACACAACTTTGGAAAAAAAAATATGATAAATACCAAGAAACAATTACGGTAATAATATTTAGCCAATCAGCCTTAGACACGTCCTAAATGTATTTTTTAATTTTTAGGCCTCAAAAATTATAATGATATTCCACATAATTCAGATGTGGCTTGTCATTTATAAGTTTTAAAAAAAGTGATATCCCCCTCCCTTTAAACCAAAAAAAAAATTGTAAAAACTAAAAAAAAAAAGGAATAATAGTAATTTTTTATACGAGACGAACCCGAAATGAAGCAAAGTCTAATTCTATTAATAAATAAAATTAAATAGTCTAATTCTAAATAAACCGAATTCATGGAAAGCCTCGTCTAACATTTTACTACAGTTACCCCTATTAAACATAATATACGTTTTCTTTTTTTCTTTTGTCACATGACTCACGTAAACTTTTTGTCTCTTTCTCTTTCTAAATGAACTTTGCGAGCACTTAAGTGGGCGGATGAGAGCTGTTCTTGAATTCGGATAAAGTTAAGTGTCAGTATTTATCGTCAGTTAGTATAGGGACTCACTGCATAGAATATATTTTATAGTAGAGATCCTCAATATCTATAGGCTGTGTGTATGCAAAATATTTTCTATATGATATGATATATGTACCCTCCCACCTCCCCCCCCCCCCCCCAGTTTTCCCTCTTTCTTATTCTCTTATCCTTACCTGCCTCCCTCCCCCTTTCCCTTCTAAGAAAATAAGAAAAAAAAAAATTTTCACCATATATTAACTATTGTAAGATAATGCTATACACAGAGCACAACCATAGGGCGAGAAGGCTCCGCGTCTGGGATGCTCGTAAGGTCGGAAGTTCTAGCCAATAGCTGGGAATTGTCGCCCTAAATGTTTCTCTCTCGGAGGAAGTTCAATAAAGAAACAGCGAGATGGTCGAGTTTAGCGTGGTTTAAACAGGGATTTTCGACCTTGTGCGATTTCCAAAGTGACGGTGGGTTGTTTGCTGTTGTTTTTGGTATCCAACTTCATCTTTATTTATTTATATATCTGTTCTCGATTTTTTTATTATTATTATTATTAAAGAAATGTTTTGAAAAGGCATTGAAGTGTTTTATCTGTATGCGCCTTTCTCAATCCTCCCCCTCCCCTCCGCTTTCTCTCTCTATTTCTATCTCAGTATCTACTTCTCCCTATCTATCTACCTATTTCTCTCTCTCTATCTATTTCCCTCTGTCTGTATATTTCTTTCTCTGTCTATCTTTTTCTCTCTATTTATATCTCTATCTATCTATCTTTTTCTCTCTATCTATTTATTTCTCTATCTATCTATCTTTTTCTCTCTATTTGTTTATTTCTCCCTCCCTCTCTTTATCTATCTGTCTGTCTGTCTGTCTCTCCTATTCTCTTCTTCTTTATCTCATCCCTCTCTTCTTCCCATCTTCGCCTTCCCCCAAATAGCGGTTTGGAAAGAAACAGAAATACAGAAAAACAAAAAGAAAATAATAAACCTCAGAAAGAGACGAAGAAGATAACGATAAAAGCAGAAAAAGGAAGAAAGTAAGAAGATAAATCGATAAAAGATAAGAGAGAGAGAAGCGTGATAAACGACGGAGAGAAACGGAAGAGGAGACAGGAGGAAGAAGGTTGAGAAAACGGAGAAAGAAAGAACATGAATAACAGGAGAAAGAAAGAGAGGAGAGACGTGGAGAGAGGAAAGAAAGTAGAATAATCGGAAGAGAAAGTAGAAAATGGAGGAAACAGAAAATAACGAATGAGATTTAAAGAAAATAGAAGAGAAAAAACAAAGAAGAATGAGAGAAAATAAGAAAGAAGAAGAAATAGGAGGAGAGGAGATGGAGAAAACACGATATCGAAGGAAGACGAAAGAGGAAGTGGAAGAAAAGGGAGTAAAGAAGGAGCAGAGACAGACGGAGAAGGAAGAAGCTCAATGACTGAACTTACAAAGCAATACTTTTTACAAGTTTTGTATATTTTTTAAAAAGTTATAAATTGATTACGAAAGAAAATAAGAAAGTACACGAAAATGAAAATAATTTTTAATGTCATATAGCGTTTGATTTTAGATATATTCTAAGAAAGTTTTTATAGCAGTGTTCATGGAAAGTTTAAGAATACATGTAAACTTGTGATGAAAAACTTTTAAAAAGATTGATAAATAAAGGAAGGAAGAAACAGTTTGATAGATATTCATAATGGCAGACTTTGGGATTTTTTTTTTTTATTTTTTTATTGTCTTTTTAAGGGTTGATACAAAAGTAAAATTTGACTGATGACATCCAAACGTATGTCTTAAAAAAAATAAAAAATAAAAAATCATAGCGTGATTTTTATTTTTATTTTTATTTTTATTTTTTGAAAAATAAAGAGCTTAAGAGAACGTAGCGATAGTTTTTAAAATATAGCCAATTTTTGTGATGTTTCTTTCACTCACGAGTTCCATAGAAATAAATGATAATAATAATAATAATAATAAAACACTTATATATCACTTTCGTGTAATAGATTTTAGGGAAAC
This sequence comes from Penaeus vannamei, assembly GCF_042767895.1. Taxonomy (NCBI): domain Eukaryota; kingdom Metazoa; phylum Arthropoda; class Malacostraca; order Decapoda; family Penaeidae; genus Penaeus; species Penaeus vannamei. The sequence continues at coordinate 23,680 of NW_027213849.1, read as the reverse complement.
AAATATATAGTAGAAGAGAAAAAAAAAAACGATAATAATCTCTCTTTTCTGGTTGTCTATAAGCACTTCATATATATATATATATCAAACTGTAAACAAACATGTCATACCACTGCCGTTTTTTAACTGTAAAACCAAATGACCAATCACAACTTCGCTGGGCGCCAAAGCAGCGTTCTGATTGGCCAGTCAACAGGTACGTCCAATAGTCTCACGCGTTTCAGCTTTGTCGTAAGTGTGACGTCATCAGTTACGTCATCAATACCGCTCTTTTCTACGTACTTGCAAGGTTTTCATATTTCATTTTTGAGCATTTTATTCATTTGTACTTCATTTGTTATCTATAGATTCATTTTCCGTTTACGAAGAAGTTCAAACAAATACATAAACAAACCTGCCACTCAAAGAAAACGAGAAATCTCCCGAGGATTCAAAGACAGATAAACACAATTAGAGAAAATGGGATCAGTAACATCCAAGGAAAGAAGGGAAACTCCTGTAAACTTCACCACTTCATGATATCAAAAAATAGTAACAGTAACAAATCAGGATAATGATGATCGTAGTAATAGTAATGACAAATATTTTGATAACGATAACGATGAAACAATGAAATGTCACCAGATGCTGCTGCTTATATGTGTGTGTGTGTGTGCGTGCGCATATGTGCGCGCGATATATATATATATATATATATATATATATATATATATATATATATATATATATATATATATATATGTATATATGTATATATGTATATATATGTATATGTATGTATATATATATGTATATATATGCACACACACACACACACACACACACACACACACACACACACACACACACACACACACACACACACACACACACACACACACACACACATGTATATATATGTATATATGTATGTGTATATATATACATATATATATACATATATGTACATATATAATCCACACACGCGCGCGCGCGTGCAAGCAGCGTCTGGGAAGGACGACAACCCCCGTTTGCTCTCCAACCCGACCAGTTTCTTCGGGATCATCTTCAGCCTCCTGCCCCTTGGAAACCAGTTCAGGGATTAATAAGAAAAATAATAATTAACATGTATCGCTACAATCCTGCCATGTTTCTTTTTTTCTTTTTCTTTTTTTCTTTTCCTTTTCTTCGTCCTCTTTTCTTTGGGTACCCAAAGTTGGATGGAAGGGAAGCGAAAATGAGAGAGAGAGAAAGAGAGAAAGAAACACAAGCGGGATTTCTTGTTATTTCCGGCCTAGAAACGTTTGGTGGGTCAAGTTTTTTTTCGTGTTTTTTAGCTTTTTTTTCGAGCCTCCACGTGCGTTGCAGGCATACGAATATATAATAAACAAGCACATACACTCAGAAACACACACGCAAACAAACAAACAAACAAACAAACAACACAGAATCATGCCGCTGGTGCTGCCATCTCTCGACTGAATTTAGAAACTTGCTCAATTTCCTTTTTTTATTTCTAAATAATTTCACTCTCAGCCATTCCTTTATTCACTCTCTCAGGGTCATTATTATTTTTTTCTTTGTATCTCTTAGACTTTAATATATACATAAATGTGATTTATACATATACATAACATATTCAGAGACATGCGTTTATAATATACTAAGATATATCAACCACATTCACAATGCTTTCTCAAATATTTTTTTCAAATATCGTACAACTTTCCGGAGTTAAATAGGCAGTTTTTTTATTGATCAGAATCCAACAAAAGAACATCGTCCATAAAAAGAATATATATTTTTCCCGCCAAAACAAGTGAGAATCCGATGACGTCATCGAGTCGCGTGACCGCCAACGAATCTAGGCCTATCACGCTGTCTATATATCATAATTTCATTTAATGTGATAATTTCTTTTCCCCTCCATTGTAAATAATGCTATTATCTCCCTCAAATCCCCCTCAAAAATAGATATTACGATAAGCCAATAAACATATTTGCCCACCGTCTGCAGTGGTACAGTACTTTTAAGTAAATATGATTTTACACTTTGATATAAATGCATTTTTATGTTTTTAATTTCCCACGGTTGCCGCTGAGATCCTTAGGAGAGTGTGTGTCAAGTGATTGTGTACATATAGTGCCCTTGTAGCCACCAGGATTTAAGGATAAATAGTAAAAAAAAAAAAAATTGTATAGGATTGATTAAATTCTTGTATTTTTACTCAAGCTTTAGTGATGCCAGGTTGATGGGAGAGATAAGTAAGAGTAGCTGTGATTGGTCGAGGCCAATGGGCGTAAGTAAGAGTAGCTGTGATTGGTCGAGGCCAATGGGCGTAAGTAACGGCAGCTGTGATTGGTCGAGGCCAATGGGCGTAAGTAACGGTAGCTGTGATTGGTCGAGGCCAATGGGCGTAAGTAACGGTAGCTGTGATTGGTCGAGGCCAATGGGCGTAAGTAACGGTAGCTGTGATTGGTCGAGGCCAATGGGCGTAAGTAACGGTAGCTGTGATTGGTCGAGGCCAATGGGCGTAAGTAACGGTAGCTGTGATTGGTCGAGGCCAATGGGCGTATATATATATATAGCTGTGATTGGTCGAGGCCAATGAGCGTAAGTAACGGTAGCTGTGATTGGTCAAGGCCAATGGAGATGAGTAAGGGTTGTTGTGATTGGTCGAAGCCAGCAGATGCCAAACATGTTTTTTTTTCTTTAAGGGTGTAATTTTTTTCTATGTAATTTTATATTTATTCACCGTGTCTCGTAAGTAATTATTTACACTGAAAAGTGGGTAAGCGATTTCCTGCAGTTCTCGCGATTTTCATTCAAAGATTTTCTGCAAAATCGAAGGCACAGATGACGTCATCGCCATGACGTCACCGACTGTAAATTTAATCGCGAGTTTATTTGTCTCTCCTTTCATTTTCTTCCCGCAATGAAACCATTCGTGATTTTCTAAAGATATTTAAGTCCGCTTCACATATTACATCCGAGACAATCACCAGAGATGCACTTTGATTAATCTGGAAAGGGGTTCGTGGCAACTCGCGGCCGCAGTTGCAGCTTCGTCTTTTTTTTTTTTTTTTTTTTTGGCTCTGAGGAAAGCATTTGCGAGGATGGTGTGAATATTTTCCAATAACTTTTGGAAATTTTTAATTGCACTTTCCTCCTCAACACTTTTCCATCAAATGCATCAACGCCACATCAAAATTCACCTCTAATTTGATTACCCGAATCACTCTCTTATGAATCATAATATCTCGAATAATCTCTCTATTTTCAACAAAAAAACAACAACCAAACGGCGGAGATATAAGGCTCTATGTAGCCTTAGAAAAACACATGAATTTGAACCTTACAGTCATCACACGGGAACCTCGAGCTTACCATTATCATCATGCATCACCCAGCCTCATCCCTGCCACTTTAACTAGAGTCGAAAATCCTCCATATGCACATGGAGTCTTAGACCTTAAGGATCAGCCAAGCAGACAGAATCGGCTGATCTCACATGTAAAATAATTATTTATAAAACAATTTGTTTTGTTTACAACTACAGCTTTCTGTACAATGTACGATTTTATCTTTTATATTTACTCGCAAATACAGTGCATGGTCGCAGATAAACTTTTTTTTAAAGATACTGCAGTAAGTAGATGATAATAACAATATCTGTGAACATACACTTTTCTTGCGAATA
>NW_027213849.1:0-5000 GCF_042767895.1 Penaeus vannamei | reverse complement strand
AGAGTAACCAAATCACTCACTGGGGCTGACACCAACTGGGTCGCAGAACCGCATCCACCCTTCACTTCCAACCGCGGGGGTTCCTCAAGGGGTTCCTCAAGGGGTTCCTCAAGGGGTTCCTCAAGGGGTTCCTCAAGGGGTTCCTCGAGGGGTTCCTCAAGGGGTTCCTCAAGGGGTTCCTCCAGGGGTTCCTCAAGAGGTTCCTCAAGGGGTTCCTCAAGGGGTTCCTCTAGGGGTTCCTCAAGGGGTTCCTCAAGGGGTTCCTCCAGGGGTTCCTCCAAGGGTTCCTCAAGGGGTTCCTCAAGAGGTTCCTCAAGGGGTTCCTCAAGGGGTTCCTCAAGGGGTTCCTCCAGGGGTTCCTCCAAGGGTTCCTCAAGGGGTTCCTCGAGGGGTTCCTCAAGGGGTTCCTCAAGGGGTTCCTCAAGGGGTTCCTCCAGGGGTTCCTCCAAGGGTTCCTCAAGGGGTTCCTCAAGAGGTTCCTCAAGGGGTTCCTCAAGGGGTTCCTCAAGGGGTTCCTCAAGGGGTTCCTCAAGGGGTTCCTCCAGGGGTTCCTCAAGGGGTTCCTCAAGGGGTTCCTCTAGGGGTTCCTCAAGGGGGTTCCTCGAGGGGTTCCTCAAGGGGTTCCTCAAGGGGTTCCTCGAAGGGTTCCTCAAGGGGTTCCTCAAGGGGTTCCTCAAGGGGTTCCTCAAGGGGTTCCTCAAGGGGTTCCACCAGGGGTGTTCCTCAAGGGGTTCCTCAAGGGGTTCCTCTAGGGGTTCCTCAAGGGGGTTCCTCGAGGGGTTCCTCAAGGGGTTCCTCAAGGGGTTCCTCGAAGGGTTCCTCAAGGGGTTCCTCAAGGGGTTCCTCAAGGGGTTCCTCAAGGGGTTCCTCAAGGGGTTCCTCGAGGGGTTCCTCAAGGGGTTCCTCAAGGGGTTCCTCAAGGGGTTCCTCAAGGGGTTCCTCAAAGGGTTCCTCAAGGGGTTCCTCAAGGGGTTCCTCAAGGGGTTCCTCAAGGGGTTCCTCCAGGCAGGTCCTCGATCCCCCCTCCAGCTCCTCATGACAGTTCTGGTCGACCTGCCCCAGCCACGACTTCCTGGTTCAGAATCATCAGAATCAAATAATTTATTTAACCAAAAACTGCAAATACAAAAGCTTCATACATTATACAACGTGGCTGAGCCCTCCGGGAGTTTCGGAAGGCTCCTGGTACAACAATTATGGATGTTTAACAATGGAATACCTAATACCAACATAAAGACAGGTAAATACATAATAAGTTGTTACATAAGGTACATTTACATTTTTGAACCGAAGTAAATATACATGTATTACTAGAAAATTAGACAAATTAAATATATTACACAGCAGTTATACAATTGACAGGTTAGAAAGTATGTTGGATAACAAATATTGTTTCAGTGTGTTTTTAAAGGAGGGTAATGTTGCGCATTCTCTTACTCTTATTTATTATTCTTATTCATTACTCTTATTTATTATTTATTATCTATTTATTATTTATTATTCCGTAATAAAAGCCCGTGACATGATACTCGTTTGTGACTGTTGAGACCTCATGAGTAGGACAGTTAAAAGGTTATCATTTCGTGTGTTATACCTTTCGTTTGCTCTGGTATTAAACATATTATTTCCAATATTCATACATTCATAAACATGCAAGCAGCAGTAATAAGTAATTATGCCACTATATTTCAATCATTTTAGCTGCAGGAAGCCGTCATTAGTATGGTCTTATTTTTTCAATCCCAAGATGGTTGTTATCTCTCGTTTCTGCATTGTGATTATGGGCTTTAGAGTGTTTGTGTGAGTTGTTCCTCATTTTGCCCACATGTCAAGTACGGGTATATCAAGGCATCATATAAGCAAGTTAGGGCCTTTGTACCTAACACTTGTTTTGTGTGATACATCAACCCACTCAGTTTACTTAAATTTACACTGAATATAATTAATGTGCTCTTTCCATCTTAAATGAAAATCTAAGGAAATACCAAGAAATTTTGCGGGTTCTTGTCTCTTTAATGAAGTACGACCTACCTTTTTTATCATGACCAGGGGCCTTCTCTACGCAGGATTGTCTCGTAAAAAGACAACCTGATAGCCAGCAGCATCCACAGGGAAACGAACTAGGTGCCCGTATATCCCAAGTTGGCAGTCACGGAGTATGTAAGTAACAGGCCCCATGCGTCTTGCAGTCCAGCCGTCGGTCGGACACATGGTCCTGCCAACTGTACCCCATGATCTGGCGTAGGGACTTCTTACAAAAGGCACCGAGACGTGACTCCAAGGCACTAGATAGCGTCCAGGTTTCGAAATCATAGAGGGGAAACTTGCAGTATCAAGGCCTTGGAAAAGACATAACTTGGTCCTTCTTCACAGCTACCTTCAAATGGTCTTGTTGACTGAGTTCATGGCTCTGGCTGCCAGACCAATCCATCTATTGACTTCCTGATCATACAGCCCAGGGACATGAAATATACTTCCGAGATATCTAAAGCTCTCTGTGACGTCAACATTCTCGCCACAAGCATGTACTGACTGAACAGGTTCCCCTAAAAGGCCCCTAAATTCTGGATCCAGGAGACCTGTAAGCCCAGGGCCTTCACTTTATTGTGGAATGCATCAAGAGCCACCAATAGAGATTCCAGAGACTCAGATAGGACATCAACATCATCGGCAAAGTCAAGGTCCGTGACTTTGATATTGCCCAGTGTTGCTCCACATTGACTTCGAATAGTAGCTCTGCCCATTATCCAGTCCATGCAAGTGTTGAAAAGTGTTGGCGCAAGGACACAGCCTTGACTCACTCCTGAGTTAACAAGGAAGAAGCTCGACATGCCTTCACCACACTTTACAGAACTTTCAGTACCATTATATAGGCTTGCTATTAAACCAATAACTCCCCTGAGTATCAGATTCTCTCCTAGCAATCCACAATGCACTGTCAAACGCCTTCTTGAGATCGATGTAGGATGCAAACAACTCAGCCAAACTCACAACAGCGTATCACAGTGATTTGATTAGCCAGGTTATGGTCTACTATGGATTTGCCAGGAGTGAATTCAGAGCACTCTGATATTTAGTGCCTCGGTAGGTGGTCATGGATCCTCTTCGGAAGAATGTGGGCGAAACCCTTGTTTGGTATACCGAGAAGTGCGATGCCACTGTAGGTGCTATTATCACAATGATCTTTCCCCTTCCAGAGGGGGAGAACCAAGCTCCTCAGCAGGTCCGAGGGAATGGAACAAGACTGCCAGATGGCACTCAGGACAGTTTGCAAGCTCTGTGCCATAGGCTCACTCCCAGCCTTTAAGATGATCTCAGTTAGGATAGGAGTTTCCTCACTCATGGGCTGGTCTGGCACAGAGATCACGACACCACTAGCATCTAGACTAACTGCTGGAGGATCTACCTGAAGCAGTTGCTCTAAATACTCAGCCCAATGCTCACGAACCCAACATGATGAGTTCAGTTTTCTTATGGCTTGGTAGGCAGCACGAAGGTCGTTTCCTTGAACCTCCTCAGAAGATTCAGATGAACTGTTCCTTATCCCTTCTCAGCAGTGTCTGAATTCTGTGCAGCAAGCAACGGCACACATCCTGATTGACGTGAAAACAAACCATGCAACAGACATCTGTGGCTTTCAGTGTCTCCAGCGAGATGAAATTTTGCCTTATCCTCGGGCATTCACCAATGAACTCTTTGGTTGCATCGAGTGTTTCACAATTAAAGGAGTCGCAAGGAACTACAGGATCCGGTAGGTCTTCGAGCACTGTGAACCGATCAGAAGCTCCTGCACGAGAACCTCCATTCACACTCCTCCCTCAGTCAGTCCAATTGGAACACCCGTAATGTTATGTGACTGGGGGCCTGTTTATTAATTGCGTCAATTTTTTATGTGTCACGTGTTACATGCTTTGTTGTATACGCAGTATGTGTGCAGTGCATGTATGAACATGTTAACCATCCCTTGGGAGGGGCAAGCGCGCCGGGCAACTGCCGGTGAGTCAGTCGTCTGGTCGCCCTCGCGCTTTGCGGACGCACTTCCGCAGTATTGCCTTATGATCCATTTATGAACCTATTTTTTTCCTTCTAATTAAAGAAACAAGTCAACAGAAGCGTCTATTTACACCACAACACCCTAGAGTGGCCACTGGGGAGACGGGAGGTTATGAAGTGGACACGTATTGTTACCGCAACCAATCTATCGTCAGTACCACAGAACTCCGCACTCCAGTAAACTCAGCAGTTCTGAAGGATCACATAGTGAGTACTAATAAGAATGAGGTCGATTTTCTGTGCCACAGTAATCATATCACTATACCAAGTCCCGCAATACAGGTTGGAGCCAGAAATCCTCAATCTCTGGGACCTAGTAAAGTCTGGGAGAAGAAGGCTGTTCTCGCTATTGAGATTACATCTGGATGCTGCTCTGAAGTCACCCAGTACAATATGAATGTCTTGTTGGGGGCTTTTATCTGGCACAAATGTGAGTTTGCCGATATTTCTTCAGTATCGGTAGGAGCGTACACAAAATCTGAGACAAAGCAAAAAGCATGGTTTAGTTTCATTGCCATAAAACGTTTGTCAACTAGATAAACCTCTATTAACGAAGGTCAAAGTCGGCTGAAGATGGCTATGGCTACTCCCTGGAGATGCTGACCATCGCTCTGGCCCAATCAGTAGTAAGTGTAACCACCCATACTGATCACTTCGGTTCTCTTGATAATCGTTCATCTGCTGTAAAGACCGGATGTTCCAAGCTCCTACCCAGATAGCTCGCCTGAGGTTAAATTTCGGGTGGTTGCTCCAGGCGGACACAACCTCTGCCACCCCCACCAGCATTGCCCCATATAAAAGGGGGTGGCAGCCTGTGGGGCCCAATGATCACCTGAGGGGTTCCCCAAAAGGTTTGCCCCCGGCTTCCGCGGGGGTTGGGGGCTGCCAGGGCGTAGGCGGGGGGAGTAAAATTCCCCCTTCCCCCCCTCCCCCCCAGTCGCCCTTCC
>NW_027213848.1:20000-22500 GCF_042767895.1 Penaeus vannamei | reverse complement strand
GGTACGTGAAGAATTTAGTACTTATATATGTGTGGTACGTGAGGAATTTAGTACTTATATATGTGTGGTACGTGAGGAATTTAGTACTTATATATGTGTGGTACGTGAAGAATTTAGTACTTATATATGTGTGGTACGTGAAGAATTTAGTACTTATATATGTGTGGTACGTGAAGAATTTAGTACTTATATATGTGTGGTACGTGAGGAATTTAGACACACAAAAAGAGCTTTTGGGTTTCATATTCATACTAATTAGAGTTCCTATAGATTTTATTGATAATTATCATGGTTTGCAAAGCGTCTTTATGAGCTCATATGCACTTAATAAAATGATTACGTAAAATTACTTAAATCATACTCCGTGCGAGGCTACATACGTATAAAGTTCTAAAGATACTTATAAAGATGATACTTATAATTAAGATACTATATAAAGATTTATACTTATAAAGATGATACTTATAATTAAGATACTATATAAAGATTTATACTTATAAAGATGGTACTTATAATTAAGATACTATATAAAGATTTATACTTATAAAGATGATACTTATAATCAAGATACTATATAAAGATTTATACGTATAAAGATGATACTTATAATTAAGATACTATATAAAGATTTATACTTTTATAGATGATACTTATAATTAAGATACTATATAAAGATTTATACTTGTAAAGATGATACTTATAATTAAGATACTATATAAAGATTTATACTTATAAAGATGATACTTATAATTAAGATACTATATAAAGATTTATACTTATAAAGATGATACTTATAATTAAGATACTATATAAAGATTTATACTTATAAAGATGATACTTATAATTAAGATACTATATAAAGATTTATACTTATAAAGATGATACTTATAATTAAGATACTATATAAAGATTTATACTTATAAAGATGATACTTATAATTAAGATACTATATAAAGATTTATACTTATAAAGATGATACTTATAATTAAGATACTATATAAAGATTTATACTTATAAAGATGATACTTATAATCAAGATACTATATAAAGATTTATACTTATAAAGATGATACTTATAATTAAGATACTATATAGAGATTTATACTTATAAAGATGATACTTATAATTAGGATACTATATAAAGATTTATACTTATAAAGATGATACTTATAATTAGGATACTATATAAAGATTTATGCTTATAAAGATGATACTTATAATTAGGATACTATATAAAGATTTATACGTATAAAGATGATACTTATAATTAAGATACTATATAAAGATTTATACTTATAAAGATGATACTTATAATTAAGATACTATATAAAGATTTATACGTATAAAGATGATACTTATAATTAAGATACTATATAAAGATTTATACTTATAAAGATGATACTTATAATTAAGATACTATATAAAGATTTATACTTATAAAGATGATACTTATAATTAAGATACTATATAAAGATTTATACTTATAAAGATGATACTTATAATTAAGATACTATATAAAGATTTATACTTATAAAGATGATACTTATAATTAAGATACTATATAAAGATTCATACTTATAAAGATGATACTTATAATTAAGATACTATATAAAGATTTATACTTATAAAGATGATACTTATAATCAAGATACTATATAAAGATTTATACTTATAAAGATGATACTTATAATCAAGATACTATATAAAGATTTATACTTATAAAGATGATACTTATAATTAAGATACTATATAAAGATTCATACTTATAAAGATGATACTTATAATCAAGATACTATATAAAGATTCATACTTATAAAGATGATACTTATAATCAAGATACTATATAAAGATTTATACTTGTAAAGATGATACTTATAATTAAGATACTATATAAAGATTTATACGTATAAAGATGATACTTATAATTAAGATACTATATAAAGATTTATACTTATAAAGATGATACTTATAATTAAGATACTATATAAAGATTTATACTTATAAAGATGATACTTATAATTAAGATACTATATAAAGATTTATACTTATAAAGATGATACTTATAATTAAGATACTATATAAAGATTTATACTTATAAAGATGATACTTATAATTAAGATACTATATAAAGATTTATACTTATAAAGATGATACTTATAATTAAGATACTATATAAAGATTTATACTTATAAAGATGATACTTATAATTAAGATACTATATAAAGATTTATACTTATAAAGATGATACTTATAATTAAGATACTATATAAAGATTTATACTTATAAAGATGATACTTATAATTAAGATACTATATAAAGATTTATACTTATAAAGATGATACTTATAATTAAGATACTATATAAAGATTTATACTTATAAAGATGATACTTATAATTAAGATACTATATAAAGATTTATACTTATAATTAAGATACTATATAAAGATTTATACTTATAAAGATGATACTTATAATTAAGATACTATATAAAGATTTATAC
>NW_027213848.1:2500-15000 GCF_042767895.1 Penaeus vannamei | reverse complement strand
GCCCTCGGGCCAAACAAAAGCAAAAACAAAGTGGGCGTGTCTTTTCGCGAACGCCCTCGGGCCAAACAAAAGCAAAAACAAAGTGGGCGTGTCTTTTCGCGAACGCCCTCGGGCCAAACAAAAACAAAAACAAAGTGGGCGTGTCTTTTCGCGAACGCCCTCGGGCCAAACAAAAGCAAAAACAAAGTGGGCGTGTCTTTTCGCGAACGCCCTCAGGCCAAACAAAAGCAAAAACAAAGTGGGCGTGTCTTTTCGCGAACGCCCTCGGGCCAAACAAAAACAAAAACAAAGTGGGCGTGTCTTTTCGCGAACGCCCTCAGGCCAAACAAAAACAAAAACAAAGTGGGCGTGTCTTTTCGCGAACGCCCTCGGGCCAAACAAAAGCAAAAACAAAGTGGGCGTGTCTTTTCGCGAACGCCCTCGGGCCAAACAAAAGCAAAAACAAAGTGGGCGTGTCTTTTCGCGAACGCCCTCGGCCAAAACAAAAACAAAGTGGGCGTGTCTTTTCGCGAACGCCCTCGGCCAAAACAAAAACAAAAACAAAGTGGGCGTGTCTTTTCGCGAACGCCCTCGGCCAAAACAAAAACAAAGTGGGCGTGTCTTTTCGCGAACGCCCTCGGGCCAAACAAAAACAAAAACAAAGTGGGCGTGTCTTTTCGCGAACGCCCTCGGGCCAAACAAAAACAAAAACAAAGTGGGCGTGTCTTTTCGCGAACGCCCTCGGGCCAAACAAAAGCAAAAACAAAGTGGGCGTGTCTTTTCGCGAACGCCCTCGGCCAAAACAAAAACAAAAACAAAGTGGGCGTGTCTTTTCGCGAACGCCCTCAGGCCAAACAAAAGCAAAAACAAAGTGGGCGTGTCTTTTCGCGAACGCCCTCGGGCCAAACAAAAACAAAAACAAAGTGGGCGTGTCTTTTCGCGAACGCCCTCGGGCCAAACAAAAGCAAAAACAAAGTGGGCGTGTCTTTTCGCGAACGCCCTCGGCCAAAACAAAAACAAAAACAAAGTGGGCGTGTCTTTTCGCGAACGCCCTCGGGCCAAACAAAAGCAAAAACAAAGTGGGCGTGTCTTTTCGCGAACGCCCTCGGGCCAAACAAAAGCAAAAACAAAGTGGGCGTGTCTTTTCGCGAACGCCCTCGGCCAAAACAAAAACAAAAACAAAGTGGGCGTGTCTTTTCGCGAACGCCCTCGGCCAAAACAAAAGCAAAAACAAAGTGGGCGTGTCTTTTCGCGAACGCCCTCGGCCAAAACAAAAGCAAAAACAAAGTGGGCGTGTCTTTTCGCGAACGCCCTCAGGCCAAACAAAAGCAAAAACAAAGTGGGCGTGTCTTTTCGCGAACGCCCTCAGGCCAAACAAAAACAAAAACAAAGTGGGCGTGTCTTTTCGCGAACGCCCTCAGGCCAAACAAAAACAAAAACAAAGTGGGCGTGTCTTTTCGCGAACGCCCTCAGGCCAAACAAAAGCAAAAACAAAGTGGGCGTGTCTTTTCGCGAACGCCCTCAGGCCAAACAAAAACAAAAACAAAGTGGGCGTGTCTTTTCGCGAACGCCCTCGGCCAAAACAAAAGCAAAAACAAAGTGGGCGTGTCTTTTCGCGAACGCCCTCGGCCAAAACAAAAACAAAGTGGGCGTGTCTTTTCGCGAACGCCCTCAGGCCAAACAAAAACAAAGTGGGCGTGTCTTTTCGCGAACGCCCTCGGCCAAAACAAAAACAAAAACAAAGTGGGCGTGTCTTTTCGCGAACGCCCTCAGGCAAAACAAAAGCAAAAACAAAGTGGGCGTGTCTTTTCGCGAACGCCCTCGGGCCAAACAAAAACAAAAACAAAGTGGGCGTGTCTTTTCGCGAACGCCCTCAGGCCAAAACAAAAGCAAAAACAAAGTGGGCGTGTCTTTTCGCGAACGCCCTCGGGCCAAACAAAAACAAAAACAAAGTGGGCGTGTCTTTTCGCGAACGCCCTCGGGCCAAACAAAAGCAAAAACAAAGTGGGCGTGTCTTTTCGCGAACGCCCTCAGGCCAAAACAAAAGCAAAAACAAAGTGGGCGTGTCTTTTCGCGAACGCCCTCGGGCCAAACAAAAACAAAAACAAAGTGGGCGTGTCTTTTCGCGAACGCCCTCAGGCAAAACAAAAGCAAAAACAAAGTGGGCGTGTCTTTTCGCGAACGCCCTCGGGCCAAACAAAAACAAAAACAAAGTGGGCGTGTCTTTTCGCGAACGCCCTCGGCCAAAACAAAAACAAAAACAAAGTGGGCGTGTCTTTTCGCGAACGCCCTCAGGCCAAACAAAAGCAAAAACAAAGTGGGCGTGTCTTTTCGCGAACGCCCTCGGCCAAACAAAAGCAAAAACAAAGTGGGCGTGTCTTTTCGCGAACGCCCTCAGGCCAAACAAAAACAAAAACAAAGTGGGCGTGTCTTTTCGCGAACGCCCTCAGGCCAAAACAAAAGCAAAAACAAAGTGGGCGTGTCTTTTCGCGAACGCCCTCGGCCAAAACAAAAACAAAGTGGGCGTGTCTTTTCGCGAACGCCCTCGGGCCAAACAAAAACAAAAACAAAGTGGGCGTGTCTTTTCGCGAACGCCCTCGGGCCAAACAAAAACAAAAACAAAGTGGGCGTGTCTTTTCGCGAACGCCCTCAGGCCAAACAAAAACAAAAACAAAGTGGGCGTGTCTTTTCGCGAACGCCCTCGGGCCAAACAAAAACAAAAACAAAGTGGGCGTGTCTTTTCGCGAACGCCCTCAGGCCAAACAAAAGCAAAAACAAAGTGGGCGTGTCTTTTCGCGAACGCCCTCGGGCCAAACAAAAACAAAAACAAAGTGGGCGTGTCTTTTCGCGAACGCCCTCGGCCAAAACAAAAGCAAAAACAAAGTGGGCGTGTCTTTTCGCGAACGCCCTCAGGCCAAACAAAAACAAAGTGGGCGTGTCTTTTCGCGAACGCCCTCGGGCCAAACAAAAACAAAGTGGGCGTGTCTTTTCGCGAACGCCCTCGGGCCAAACAAAAACAAAGTGGGCGTGTCTTTTCGCGAACGCCCTCGGGCCAAACAAAAGCAAAAACAAAGTGGGCGTGTCTTTTCGCGAACGCCCTCGGGCCAAACAAAAGCAAAAACAAAGTGGGCGTGTCTTTTCGCGAACGCCCTCAGGCAAAACAAAAGCAAAAACAAAGTGGGCGTGTCTTTTCGCGAACGCCCTCGGCCAAAACAAAAACAAAAACAAAGTGGGCGTGTCTTTTCGCGAACGCCCTCGGCCAAAACAAAAACAAAAACAAAGTGGGCGTGTCTTTTCGCGAACGCCCTCGGGCCAAACAAAAGCAAAAACAAAGTGGGCGTGTCTTTTCGCGAACGCCCTCAGGCCAAACAAAAACAAAAACAAAGTGGGCGTGTCTTTTCGCGAACGCCCTCGGCCAAACAAAAGCAAAAACAAAGTGGGCGTGTCTTTTCGCGAACGCCCTCAGGCCAAACAAAAGCAAAAACAAAGTGGGCGTGTCTTTTCGCGAACGCCCTCAGGCCAAACAAAAGCAAAAACAAAGTGGGCGTGTCTTTTCGCGAACGCCCTCGGGCCAAACAAAAACAAAAACAAAGTGGGCGTGTCTTTTCGCGAACGCCCTCAGGCCAAACAAAAACAAAAACAAAGTGGGCGTGTCTTTTCGCGAACGCCCTCAGGCAAAACAAAAACAAAAACAAAGTGGGCGTGTCTTTTCGCGAACGCCCTCAGGCCAAACAAAAACAAAAACAAAGTGGGCGTGTCTTTTCGCGAACGCCCTCGGGCCAAACAAAAACAAAGTGGGCGTGTCTTTTCGCGAACGCCCTCGGGCAAAACAAAAACAAAAACAAAGTGGGCGTGTCTTTTCGCGAACGCCCTCGGGCAAAACAAAAACAAAAACAAAGTGGGCGTGTCTTTTCGCGAACGCCCTCGGGCAAAACAAAAACAAAGTGGGCGTGTCTTTTCGCGAACGCCCTCGGGCCAAACGAAAACAAAAACAAAGTGGGCGTGTCTTTTCGCGAACGCCCTCGGGCAAAACAAAAACAAAAACAAAGTGGGCGTGTCTTTTCGCGAACGCCCTCGGGCCAAACAAAAACAAAGTGGGCGTGTCTTTTCGCGAACGCCCTCGGGCCAAACAAAAGCAAAAACAAAGTGGGCGTGTCTTTTCGCGAACGCCCTCAGGCCAAACAAAAGCAAAAACAAAGTGGGCGTGTCTTTTCGCGAACGCCCTCAGGCCAAACAAAAACAAAGTGGGCGTGTCTTTTCGCGAACGCCCTCAGGCCAAACAAAAGCAAAAACAAAGTGGGCGTGTCTTTTCGCGAACGCCCTCAGGCCAAACAAAAGCAAAAACAAAGTGGGCGTGTCTTTTCGCGAACGCCCTCAGGCCAAACAAAAGCAAAAACAAAGTGGGCGTGTCTTTTCGCGAACGCCCTCAGGCAAAACAAAAACAAAAACAAAGTGGGCGTGTCTTTTCGCGAACGCCCTCAGGCCAAACAAAAACAAAAACAAAGTGGGCGTGTCTTTTCGCGAACGCCCTCAGGCCAAACAAAAACAAAAACAAAGTGGGCGTGTCTTTTCGCGAACGCCCTCAGGCCAAACAAAAGCAAAAACAAAGTGGGCGTGTCTTTTCGCGAACGCCCTCAGGCCAAAACAAAAGCAAAAACAAAGTGGGCGTGTCTTTTCGCGAACGCCCTCAGGCCAAAACAAAAGCAAAAACAAAGTGGGCGTGTCTTTTCGCGAACGCCCTCAGGCCAAACAAAAACAAAAACAAAGTGGGCGTGTCTCTTCACTTGCAATCTCGCGAGTCCTGAAGCGTCGTTAACTTAATTTGTTTTTATTTGATTTGTTTTTTAATTTGTTTTGTTGTTAATTTGTTTTTTCAGTATAGACTTTCTTACAATAATAAGAATGTAATTGTTTTGAAATGGTTTCCATGTTGAATATCTTTCAGTTTTTTATTGTATGTTACCAGGTCCTAAGACGAACTACAAACGAGTGTATGTATGTATGTATGTATATGTGTATGTGTATATATATGTATGTATGTATATGTACGCATATATACATATATGTATATATATACATATAATCATATATATATATATACATATGTGTGTGTGTGCATATATGGATTTAAATTTTTATATATATATATATATATATATATATATATATATATATATATATAGAGAGAGAGAGAGAGAGAGAGAGAGAGAGAGAGAGAGAGAGAGAGAGAGAGAGAGAGAGAGAGAGAGAGAGAGAGAGAGAGAGAGAAAGAGAGAGAAAGGGAGAGAAAGAGAGAGAGAGAGAGAGAGAGAGAAAGGGCAAAAAGTTATGCAAAGGATAAAAACACTAAATTAACGAATGTCGAAACGTCTCCGCGTGTGCATAAACGAGGCTAATGAGTGCGGACGACTGGTCAGACCATCAGGAAGAATGATTATCCAATGCGTGAATGAATGCCTATTTGTATGTGTGTATGAAAGTCACTAGGGCTCCACTGTGTGTGTTAAAAGAAGTCTATTATATAGTACGGTACACAGTAAAAAGGAAGGTTATGAGGAAGGTGATACGCAAAATGTGCGTAAAAGTGAGGGTCCGGCAATAACCCCAGGGAAAGAAAAAGGAAGAAATAAAAGCAAAAATGGAAAACGAACAAACAATAAATATATGATGAAGTGGAATGAATGAACACGAGAAACGATAGCCACAGAAAATGATATATGAAGACGGGAATAATAAGAGAAAAACAAACAAACAAACAAATGGCAACTCCAGCGTATGTGACGCGCCCTCGCCAGGTGGAGCGGCGGGACTCCTGGCCTGGCAAGCAGACCGCTCACCTGCGAGGGCTACCTGAGGAATCTTCGACGCCACACATCATAAAAAAAAACCTCGGTAAGAGAACGCTAGTATTGAAAAGAAAAGAAATAATTCCACGTGACTTAAGTGCGGTTATAAAGAAATCAAATAAGCGACCAAGCGTCGAAGTGCGTCAACGTCGTGGTCTCTCCTCCTCAGGGACCTCGAGCGCGGCTCAGCGTCGCCGCCGTCGCCCGCAGCGCCGGCAGGAGGCCCGGGGTTCTTCGCCAGGACTGGGCGATCGCAGAGGGAATGGCAGCGGGTCGCAACCTCCGCCATATACCGGGATCTCGACGTGAGCGAGGTGTCCTCCCGTCCACCTTCGAGTTACGAGCACCGTCGACGTAGTGAGTAAACAGATCGTTATTAATTAAGAAAGGATAAGACGGAGCGTTACGTGCGCGAACTTCCCCGTAACGGGTGATTGTGGCGTTATTAACGGTGATTTGTTTCTCTGTTCGATTTTAGGTCATTTTGGTTAGGTGCGGTTATCGGGTCTTTATAAAGTGTAGTGTGTGTGTGTGCGTGTGTGTGTGTGCGGGTCGGCCGCTTTTGCAAGCTTTATTGATGAGAGTTATGTTATGTTATGTTTTTTTTTTTTTTTTCGTGTTCTAAAATTAAGTGCATTGAATAAACTCGGTTCATAATTAATGTTTCCTTCAACCCCAACTATTCAACTATTAATAATAATAATAATAATAATAATAATAAAAATTATTATTCTGATATGAAAGAAAAGGGATAAGAGGGATCTGGAGAGGCTCAACGTTGAACATCCAAGTAACTAAAAAATATTCCCCTCTCATATACATATGTGTGTGTGTGTGTATATATATGGATTTAAATTTATATATACAGATAGATAGATAGATAGAGAGAGAGAGAGAGAGAGAGAGAGAGAAAGAGAAAGAGAAAGAGAAAGAGAAAGAGAAAGAGAAAGAGAAAGAGAAAGAGAAAGAGAAAGAGAAAGAGAAAAAGAGAGAGAGAGAAATGAAGACTTTAACGTACCTTAAAAAAGTTGAAATCGCTGAGTCATCTACATCGTTTGACAGACAGGCAATTAATATAGTAAATAATGGTAATATTTTTCCTACTTCACACGCATCTATTATATGTCAGAGTAACGGGAGAATATGATAAGGATCTGATTCATAAAGCTACAGGATGGTACTTAACTGGCACAGGTTACACATATGACTGTGGTGGTATATATTTTATATCTTTTTTATTACATGGTACAAACTGGTATTACATAAAGATATGGGAATGGTGTTTTGTACTCACTTGTTACAGGCACATTGTTATGAGGTACATAATGGCAATATTTTTTGTTCTGAGGTACATAATGGCAATATTTTTTGTTATGAGGTACATAATGGCAATATTTTTGTTCTGAGGTACATAATGGCAATATTTTTGGTTCTGAGGTACATAATGGCAATATTTTTTTGTTATGAGGTACATAATGGCAATATTTTTTGTTATGAGGTACATAATGGCAATATTTTTGTTCTGAGGTACATAACGGCAATATTTTTTGTTATGAGGTACATAATGGCAATATTTTTTGTTATGAGGTACATAATGGCAATATTTTTTGTTCTGAGGTACATAATGGCAATATTTTTTGTTATGAGGTACATAATGGCAAATTTTTTTGTTCTGAGGTACATAATGGCAATATTTTTTGTTCTGAGGTACATAATGGCAATATTTTTTGTTATGAGGTACATAATGGCAATATTTTTTGTTCTGAGGTACATAATGGCAATATTTTTTGTTCTGAGGTACATAATGGCAATATTTTTTGTTCTGAGGTACATAATGGCAATATTTTTTGTTCTGAGGTACATAATGGCAATATTTTTTGTTCTGAGGTACATAATGGCAATATTTTTTGTTATGAGGTACATAATGGCAATATTTTTTTGTTCTGAGGTACATAATGGCAAATATTTTTTGTTCTGAGGTACATAATGGCAATATTTTTTTGTTCTGAGGTACATAATGGCAATATTTTTTGTTCTGAGGTACATAACGGCAATATTTTTTGTTCCGAGGTACATAATGGCAATATTTTTTGTTCTGAGGTACATAATGGCAATATTTTTGTTATGAGGTACATAATGGCAATATTTTTTGTTCTGAGGTACATAATGGCAATATTTTTTGTTCTGAGGTACATAAAGGCAATATTTTTTGTTCTGAGGTACATAATGGCAATATTGTTTTGTTATGAGGTACATAATGGCAATATTTTTTTGTTCTAAGGTACATAATGGCAATATTTTTTGTTCTGAGGTACATAATGGCAATATTTTTGGTTCTGAGGTACATAATGGCAATATTTTTTGTTCTGAGGTACATAATGGCAGTATTTTTTGTTCTGAGGTACATAATGGCAATATTTTTTGTTATGAGGTACATAATGGCAATATTTTTTGTTCTGAGGTACATAATGGCAATATTTTTTGTTCTGAGGTACATAATGGCAATATTTTTTGTTCTGAGGTACATAACGGCAATATTTTTTGTTCCGAGGTACATAATGGCAATATTTTTTGTTATGAGGTACATAATGGCAATATTTTTTGTTATGAGGTACATAATGGCAGTATTTTTTGTTCTGAGGTACATAATGGCAGTATTTTTTGTTCTGAGGTACATAATGGCAATATTTTTTTGTTCTGAGGTACATAATGGCAATATTTTTTGTTCTGAGGTACATAATGGCAATATTTTTTGTTCTGAGGTACATAATGGCAATATTTTTTGTTCTGAGGTACATAATGGCAATATTTTTTGTTATGAGGTACATAATGGCAATACTTTTTGTTCTGAGGTACATAATGGCAATATTTTTTGTTCCGAGGTACATAATGGCAATATTTTTTGTTCTGAGGTACATAATGGCAATATTTTTTGTTATGAGGTACATAATGGCAATATTTTTTGTTCTGAGGTACATAACGGCAATATTTTTTTTCTTGTTGGGCCCACACGTATAGGATTTGTTAAGAGTAAGGGGATAACAAGAAAAACTTTTTAAAAAAAACTTGCGGATGACACTTATCTGGCACAGGAAAACTGTACTAACATGGCATTACATAAAGGTGACATTACCGTGCTTGAGCAGGGAATTTATGTAACTGCAGTACTTATCTAATACAGGAAGCTGGTGCTTGCCTGTTACCTAGATCCAGGCGAATACTGCCAAGTTCTTTGGTCGTGAATTCATCTATTCGTGCTGTGAATATGACACATGATACCTGTCACAGGTACACTGGGATTTATGACGTGACATTAATATTCCATGCTCCATATACGGGCATGAGACACGTCCAGTTTCATTACAGATTTCAATTACAGGATTATTCTTATATGGCGTGTTATTCGCATTATTGTACATACATGTGTATATGTATTTATTCATAAACGCATACACACATGTATAGTGTTTCTGCGGGTATAATGTATGAATACACACACAGACACATATATATGTGTGTGTAAATATAAATATAAATATATATATATATATATATATATATATATATATATATATATATATATATATATATATATATATATATATATATATACCGTTCGGGATTGGCATTATATAAAAGTAACATTAGCTTCCCTGAGCAAAGAATTCACACAAAAGTAATCCTTATCTGGCACAAGAAGTGATTCCTGTTCTTTTGCGCTGAACAATGGTAATATTCTGACTTGCCACCCTTAAACATCTATTATTTTTTCGAGTCAGTGGATAATTTGACAATATTTTCTCTCACACAGCAAGCAGATGGTAATTCCCTGGCACAGGAATGTGGCACTCGTGTTGTGGTGAAGGAAGTACGTGTTTTCGGTTGTTCATATTGAACAATACGGCATTACAGTGATGTAACACTAGCTTCACTAAGCAGGAAATTCATATAACAGTAGTACTTACCTGGCGCAGGTGAGTGGTGCTTGCTTGTTACCTGGAATCAGACGAGTGCTTCCAAGGTAAATTGTGACATTGGTATTGGTAACACTGACTTCATTACATGTTGGATGGTACTTATCTGGCTCAGGAAAGTGGTGTATATATATATATATATATATATATATATATATATATATATATATATATATATATATATATATATACATACATACACACACACACACACACACACACACACACACACACACACACACACACATATATATATATATATATATATATATATATATATATATATATATATATATATATATATATATATATATATATAAATATATAAATATAAATATATATATATATATATATATATATATATATATATATATATATATATATATATATATATATACATATATATATATGTATGACATGATGGCAATGTGTAACTAAATTGCAAACGAGAATTATATTACATATAGTCATACTGAAACTATATGTATTGTCCTATAAATAAGGCAAGCTGAATCATCCTCTCTCTATATCGTAATACTAGAATTTGTCTATCACTTTAAATACTTTGTTCATATGATTGATGAACATTTCTCAGGCGATAGGATGTGAAAAAAAACACTTGGGTCCTTAACTTAATGTAATTGATTTAACGTAATTAGCTTAACGGAATGTAATCATTAGGAAATCGAGGTGAAGATGAGGTGGACTGTAACTTCTTCAAGACATTCTGCTACTCACTGTATTATGCTTCCCTGTGAGGCAGGTACAGGGTGCCTATTATACCCAGGCTTCGTGTTTCCTATGAACCTGTAGTGGGGCGGCCGTGGGAGAGTGCATCCCGTCTGTTCGTTGTATTTAACGTATCTTACAAATGCATGGGTCCAGTATTAAAAGGTGACAATACGCTAATTAAAAAGTGCTGCTCATAATATCTAAAAATATATTTAAGCATTGGTTCTGTTGGACTCGTCTTTGACACGTCAGCGCTGAGCAATGTCTTCTATAGGTTATGATCATTTGTTTCATCTCTTTTGTTACGTTCTGTTTTATTGGTATGTAATCTACATTATTTCACATCTCACTTCTTTTGTTTCCTGCCTGGATATGTTAGTCTTATCTATGTATTGACTTTTAGGCTGAACTAAATATTATTATCATCATTATCGTTATTATTATCATTATTTATTATTATTATCATCATTATAGTTATTATCATTATTGTTAACATCCCCTTTATTTCGTCCTGTTATCCTTACAGATATTGCTAATACTGATATCATCGTTGATTAATTAATCAACATAAACAGAATGTGATGATTTTCACTTATTCCTCTCTCTCTCTGCTTTTATCAGCCCTTCGTTTTACTTTTTTTCATTCTTGGGTCTTCCGCCTTTTAACGGAAATAGAATGGTCTTCTCCGAACTGCATTCACTGTGACGAATGCGAAAATAAAGTATGAATAAGAATGGATATATTTGCAATACAAGAAATGTATTTAATCGGGTTCAGCTTAATTTTAACCTTTCATCAAGATAAATTTCACTTTTTTCTCCTTCTTGCCAGTTTAACAGCATTTCAGTTATTCTTCAGGTCATCTCTCTCTCTATATCTATCTATCTATCTATCTATTTATCTATCTAATATATATATATATATATACACATACATACATATATATATATATATATATATATATATATATATAGAGAGAGAGAGAGAGAGAGAGAGAGAGAGAGAGAGAGAGAGAGAGAGAGAGAGAGATAGATAGATAGATAGATAGATAGATAGATAGATAGATAGATAGATAGATAGGTAGGTAGGTAGGTAGTTAGATAGATAGATAGATATGTATATATATTTATATATATACATATATATATATATATATATATATATATATATATATATATATATATATATATATATATATACACATGAAGATGGAATATGGATGGAAGGAGAGAGAGTATGAGAGGAAGAATGAGAGAGAGAGAGAGGGAGGAAGGAGAATCCAGGATGAATAGGGGAGAGAGGAAGGGAGTGATGATGATGGAATATGGATGGAAAGGGAGTACGAGAGGAAGAGAGAGAGAGAGAGAGAGAGGGAGGAAGGAGAATCCAAGATGAATGGGGGAAGAGAGGAAGGGAGTGATGAAGATGGAATATGGATGGAAGGAGAGAGAGTACGAGAGGAAGAAAGAGAGAGAGAGAGGGAGGAAGGAGAATGATGAATAGGGGAGAGAGGAAGGGAGGAGTGATGAAGATGGGGTATGGAAGGAAGGAGAGAGAGTATGAGAGGAAGAAAGAGAGAGAGAGAGGGAGGAAGGAGAATCCAAGATGAATAGGAGAGGAAGGGAGTAGTGATGAAGATGGAATATGGATGGAAGGTGAGAGAGTATGAGAGGAAGAAAGAGAGAGAGAGAGAGGGAGGAAGGAGAATCCAAGATGAATAGGGGAAGAGAGGAAGGGAGGAGTGATGAAGATGGAATATGGATGGAAGGGGAGAGAGTATGAGAGGAAGAAAGAGAGAGAGAGAGAGGGAGGAAGGAGAATCCAAGATGAATGGGGAAGAGAGGAAGGGAGTGATGATGAAGATGGAATATGGATGGAAGGAGAGAGAGTATGAGAGGAAGAAAGAGAGAGAGAGAGAGGGAGGAAGGAGAATCCAAGATGAATGAGAGAGGAAGGGAGTAGTGATGA
>NW_027213847.1:52500-55966 GCF_042767895.1 Penaeus vannamei | reverse complement strand
CCGTCCCCCCGGGGCGGGGCCCCCTCCAGCCAGAGGTCTTCCCCCCCCTTTGCCCCACCTGACAAGAGTCACGTGACCCTTCCCTCTCCGTCCCACCCTGGCCATTGGTCAACGTGGGTCACCCTACCCGTGGTCTTCCCTCTCCCCTCCCCCACAGCCCCCCCTAATGCTAACCCGCCCCTCCTACATCCCGAGGTCCTCCCTCCCCCTTCCCTCTCCGTCCCACCTGGTGCGTACCATCCCTGATTCCGATGTGTCCCCGCCTCCTTTTCCCCCCATAGCTTCAATTTTTATCTTTTTATTCTTTTTAGCAGAATATGGAAAGGTAGGACGCGCCTCACCTGACAGAGGTCACATAACTGGTCAAAGCAGGTAATTTTGATTGTCAATGACCGTGACGGCATAATGGGCTAAGCACCACTCCTCTCCGAGGTCTTCCCTCCCCTCCTGCAGGTGGGCCAGTGGGGAGGAGGGTGAGAAGCTGATCTTATTGCTAACACACGGATTAGTGAATTGCAGTTAGAAAAAAAGAAACTTTTGTCATGTACGGCAGTGGGGGAAGGGAGGGGGGATAACACATCTCCATGTGAACGCCGAGGATAAAATTTCGCCGTCGGCTATGGCCGACGGCAGGTCGGTCCCGTCCTGAACCCGTCGAAGATCATCGTCGGCTGATGGCGACGCCCGGAAAAATATGTATTTGCCGGCCGTCGGCATAAGCCGACGACCGGAACATTTGGGTTAATACATCCCGAAAAAGTATTGCATGAAAACTTGCTGCCAGTGCAACACGTGGGGCGAAAAGGGGGGAAAAAAGTATGCAACATTGCAATATTAACCTTTGTTTAAAGTTGCAGGGCGCATAAAGGCGACTTGTTGGTAACGGTTTTGCAGAAAACAGTCTCTTTAAATTTCTTTGTTTGTTTCTTATTGTAAATTATTATTTAATTTCTAATTTTTATTGTAATTTTTATTATTTATTTTTTTTGTATTGTATTTATTATTACTATTATTATTGTAATTATTATTATTACTATTATTATTGTAATTATTATTATTACTATTATTATTGTAATTATTATTATTACTATTATTATTGTAATTATTATTATTACTATTATTATTGTAATTATTATTATTACTATTATTATTGTAATTATTATTATTACCACTATCATCATCATCATCATCAACATCCTCATCATCATCATCATTATCATTATCATCATTATTATGGTTATCATTATTATTATGATTGCTATTGTTATCATTATCATGTTATGATTATCATTATTATTACCGTTAATATTATTATTATCACTAATACAATCTTTATCATCATTATTATCAATCTCTATTGTTATCATTATATTGATTATTATTATCATCATTATCATTACTGGTTATCTGTTAATTATATTGTTATCACTATTGTTATTACATTACAACAAATATTTGTATTATCATTGTTACTACCATTACAGTTTTTGTTATTATTGATATTATGAAAATAATCTTTATCATTGTCATCATCATCATCATTATCATTATTATTGTTATTTTCATTATCATTATCATAGTCATGGTTATTATCATTATTATTATCATTATCATCATCATTTTTGTTAATATTGCCATCATTAGCATCATCATTATTATTATCATTTTTATTATCATCATCATCATCATTTCTATTATCCTTATTATTATTATCATTATCTTTTGTCATTATCATTATTATCATTATTATTATTATTATCATTATTACTGTTTTCATCATTATCATTATTGCTATTATTATTATTATTTTGTTTTATTATTATTATTTATTATTATTATTATTATTAATTTTTTAAAAAGAAAAATTTTTAAAAAATTGAAATAATAAAATTAAAAGTTATATTAAATTTTATAAGAATTAAATTTTATTTAAAATATTAAATTTTTTATTTAATTATTACATCATCTATTTTTTTTATTCATTAATCTTTAAAAATAAAATTATGATGATAATTTTATATATATATGATAACATATATATGATAATTAATGTATAAAACATTATGGTTAAATTTTATATAATTATTGTAATTAAAGATTATAGGGTAATTTTTGATGGAAGGCTATGAGAGAAAAAGTGTGTAAATAAATTAATTAAATGTGATATATACACTTTGACACTAAAAGAAATTAATTTGGTTATTGGCAAGAAATAAATTGATGTTTAAATGATACAATTTTATTTTTTTATTGTGGTAATGTGGTAAAAAGGCTAATTATGATGATAAGGCTAATGATGATGATAAGGCTAATGATGATGATAAGGATAATGATGATGATAAGGATAATGATGATGATAAGGATAATGATGATGATAAGGATAATGATGATGATAAGGATAATGATGATGATAAGGCTAATGATGATGATAAGGCTAATGATGATGATAAGGCTAATGATGATGATAAGGATAATGATGATGATAAGGATAATGATGATGATAAGGATAATGATGATGATAAGGATAATGATGATGATAAGGATAATGATGATGATAAGGCTAATGATGATGATAATAATGATGATGATGGTAGTGATGATGATAAGGCTAATGATGATGATAAGGATAATGATGATGATAAGGATAATGATGATGATAAGGATAATGATGATGATAAGGATAATGATGATGATAAGGATAATGATGATGATAAGGCTAATGATGATGATAAGGATAATGATGATGATAAGGATAATGATGATGATAAGGATAATGATGATGATAAGTTAAAAGATGATGATAAGGTAATGATGATGATAAGGCTAATGGTGATGATAAGGCTAATGATGATGATAAGGCTAATGTGATGATAAGGCTAATTTTATGATGGAAAAAAGTCCCTCCCCCCATCCTCTCTCTCTCTCTCTCTCTCTCTCTCTCTCTCTCTCTCTCTCTCTCTCTCTCTCTCTCTCTCTCTACTCCGTCTATGTATCTCTCTCTCTCTCTCTCTCTCTCTCTCTCTCTCTCTCTCTCTCTCTCTCTCTCTCTCTCTCTCTCTCCCTCTTTGTCCGTCCGTCTGTCGCCTCCCACTTTCCTTTCGTGACAATTAAAAGCAAATTGTTTAAGAGTGAGTTGAAAGATTCACGTTTTCCTTGACAGGTTGTGATGTGTGTTCCAAGGCGGACATTTTCCCTTGCATTAAGATCTAAGAAATGGTTTTGTATGAAAGGTTTTTTGTCGTGACTGCCTTCCATGTCATCTGGAACCGTATTATGATATTTACGTGAAAACATTTTTTTTTTTTTTTTTTTTTTTGGCAAAACCTCCATTTTTTCTTGAATAATTTTCTTGCTCTATTTCTTATCTCATTTTCTTCTTCTTCTTCTTCTTCTTCGGTTATGATGTTTATTCAGAGTCGTTCAACCATTATAACCATAGATGATGTTCACTTCAGCAAATTATCTC
>NW_027213847.1:35000-37500 GCF_042767895.1 Penaeus vannamei | reverse complement strand
CTCTTCTTCTTCTTCCTCTTTCTTCTTCTTCTTCCTCTCTTCGTTCTTCTTCCTCCTCTCTCTTATTATTCTTCCTCCTCTCTCTTATTATTATTCTTCCTCCTCTCTCTTATTATTATTCTTCCTCCTCTCTCTTCTTATCATTCTTCCTCCTCTCTCTTCTTCTTCTTCCTCTCTACTTCCTCTTTCGTATTCTTCCTTCCCTTCTTTCTTCTCCTTCCTCTCTCTTCTTCTTCTTCCTCTCACTCTCCTTCTTCTTCTTCCTCTCCTCCTTCTTTCCTTCCTCTCTCTCCTTCTTCTTCCTCTCTTCTTCTTCTTCTTCCTCTCTCTTCTTCTTTCCTCTCTCTTCTTCTTCTTCTCTCTCTCCTTCTTCCTCTCTCTCCTTCTTTCTTCCTCTCTCTCTCTTCTTCTTCTCTCTCCTTCTCTCTCTCCTCTCTCTCCTTTCTTCTTCCTCTCTCCTCCTTCTTCTTCCTCTCTCTCCTTCTTCTTCCTCTCTCTCCTTCTTCTTCCTCTTCCTCTCCTTCCTCCTTCTTCCTTCCTCTCTCCTTCTTCTTCCTCTTCTTCTTCTTCCTCTCTCTCCTTCTTCTTCCTCTCTCTCCTTCTTCTTCCTCTCTCTTCTTCTTCCTCTCTCTTCTTCTTCCTCTCTCTCCTTCTTCTTCCTCTCTCTTCTTATTATTCCTCTTTCTTCGTCTTCTTCCTCTTTCTTCTTCTCCTTATTCTTCCTCTCTCTCTTCCTCTTCTTCCTCTCTCTTCATCTTCTTCCTGTCTCTCCTTCTTCTTCCTCTCTCTTCATCTTCTTCCTCTTTCTTCTTCTTCTTCCTCTCTCTCCTTCTCCTTCCTCTTTCTTCTTCTTCGTCTCCTATTCTTCTTCTTCCTCTCTCTTCATCTTCTTCCTCTCTCTTCATCTTCTTTCCTCTTCTTCTCCTCTTATCTCTCCTACCTTCTTCTTCTCTCTCTCCCCTGCTTCTTCTTCTCCTATTCTTCTTCCTCTCCTTCCTCCTTTCGCAATCCCTCCCAGACGCGGCTCCTTCACTTCAGCTTCCCACGCGAGCTAAAGGTTTCTCCCCCTCTCCCCCTCCCCCTCCCCCTCACCACCCCCTCCTCCCTCCTCCCTGGCCCGCCGCTGGAGGGGAGTGGGGGGTAGTGGGTACTGGAGGAGCCTAGAGTCGTTGCGACGTTTCGCTTCTCTCCCCCACCCCACATCCTCCTCCTCCTCCTCCTCCTTCCTCCTCCTCCTTCCTTCCTTCCTCCCTTACCCTCTCTATTCCCCTCTCTTTCCCTCCTTCTCTTCCTTTTTATCTCTCTTCGTCTATATATTTCGTTCTCCTTCCTTCTCGTTTTCTTTTCTTCCTATTCTCTCTATCATCCCTTTTCCAATTTCATCTTTCATTCAGTTTTGGCTTTCCCTCTCTCTCTCTCTCCCTTTCTTATCATTTATTCTCATTATCTATTTATCTATCCATCTTTTTCTTCCACCTCTCTCTCTCTCTTTCTCTCTTTAATTCACCTATTCTATCACCTCTTCCTTCTACCTCCTCCTCCTCCTCTTCCTCCTCCAGACCTAAGCGAAAGTCTACTCCTCCTCCTCCTCCTCCACCAACTTCCCTCCACACCTCCTCATCCCCCCTCCCCCTCAACCGAACTTTCCTCCCTCCTCCCCACCCCACCCCCATCCCCCCTCCCCCAACCAACCCTCTCCCCTCCCTCCCTCCCCACCCCCCCCCATCCCCCATCCCCCAACCCTAACCTCTCTTCCCCCCCTCCTCATCCCTTACCCCCTTCCTCCCTCCCCCAACCAACCCTCCTCCCCCCCCCATCCCCCCCTCCCCCCCACGACGACGGCCGCCCCAGACAGGCCTATTGATCCGGGGCTTCGGTCTCGTTACCTCGCCCTCGCGGTGTGGCGGCGGCGGCGGCGGGAGACACGCGGGGAGAGAGAGAGGGAGAGGGAGAAAGAGAGAGAGGGAATGGGAGAAAGAGAGAAGGAGGAGGAGGGAGGAGAGAAGAGGAGAGAGAGGGGAATGGGAGAAGAGAGAGAGAGAGAGAGGAGGAGGGAGAGGGGAGAGAGAGAGGGAATGGGAGAGAGAGAGAGAGAGAGGAGGAGGGAGGGAGGGAGAGAGAGAGAAAGAGGAGGAAGAGGAGGGAGGAGGGAGGGAGGGAGAGACACGCGGGGAGAGAGAGAGGGAATGGGAGAAAGAGAGAGAGATAGGGGAATGGGAGAGAGAGAGAAGGAGAGAGGAGAGAGGGAGGGAGGGAGGAGGGAGGAGACACGCGGGGAGAGAGAGAGAGGGAATGGGAGAAAGAGAGAGAGAGGGAATGGGAGAAAGAGAGAGATGAGAGGAAGAGAGAGAGAGGAATGGGAGAGAAGGGAGAAAGAGGAGGGAAGGAGGGAGAGGGAATGGGAGAGAGAGAGAGGAAGGGAATGAGGAGAAAGAGAGAGAAAGAGGAGGAGGAGTGGGAAGGAGGTAGGAGGAGGGAGGGAGGAGAACGAAGGAGGAGG
>NW_027213847.1:25000-30000 GCF_042767895.1 Penaeus vannamei | reverse complement strand
TTATTTCTCTATCTGTCTATCTGTTATCTATATATCTATTTGCAGGATCATTCTCGGTTCTCTCTCTCCCTCTCTTCCTATTTTTCGATCTATCTATCTACCAGTTCGTTCGTCTGTCGGTTTGTATTCGTGTTTTTTTTTTTTTTTTAATCTATATATCATTTGCTGAATAATTCTCGGTTCTCTCTCCCACTTTCTGTCTATTTTTCGATCTATCTATAATTCTCAATTCTCTCTCCCACCTTCTGTCTATTTTTTTATCTATCTATCTACCAGTTCGTTCGTCTGTCGGTTTTTATTTCTCTATCTGTCTATCTGTTATCTATATATCTATTTGCCGGATCATTCTCAGTTCTCTCTCTCCCTCTCTTGTCTATTTTTCGATCTATCTATCTACCAGTTCGTTCGTCTGTCGGTTTGTATTCGTGTGTGTGTTTTTTTCTTTTATCTATATATCTATCATTTGCCGGATCATTCTCAATTCTCTCTCTCCCTCTCTTGTCTATTTTTTTATCTATCTATCTACCACTTCGTTCGTCTGTCGGTTTGTATTCGTCTATCTGTTATCTATATATCTATTTGCCGGATCATTCTCAGTTCTCTCTCTCCCTCTCTTGTCTATTTTTCGATCTATCTATCTACCAGTTCGTTCGTCTGTCGGTTTGTATTCGTCTATCTGTTATCTATATATCTATTTGGCGGATAATTCTCAGTTCTCTCTCTCCTCCTCTGTCTATTTTTCGATCTATCTATCCACATATATATATATATATATATATATATATATATATATATATATATATATATATATATATATATATACATATATATATGTATATATATATATATATATATATATATATATATATATATATATATGTATATATATATATATATATATATATATATATATATATATATATATATATATATATATATATATATATATATGTATATGTATGTATGTATATATATATATATATATGTATATATATATATATATATATATATATGTGTGTGTGTGTGTGTGTGTATATGTGTGTTGTGTGTGTGTGTGTGTGCGTGTGTGTGTGTGTGCGTGTGTGTGCGTGTGTGTGTGTGTGTGTGTGTGCGTGCGTGTGTGTGCGTGTGTGTGCGTGTGTGTGTGTGTGTGTGTGTGTGTACACATGCATACAGATTCACAGAAAGCAGGAAATCCATACAAAGAGAAACTAAAACGAATAGTCTAGCAAGATAAAAAAAAAAAAGAGACAGAGAGAAAAAGCAAAGTAGAGAGAGAGAGAAAAAGAGAGAGCAAAAGCCAAACCAGCAAAGCCTGAGCCACGAACGCACAGCAGTTCAGATTTCCACAACTTTTCTCTCTTATTGGGGGCAGAGGGGGGGGAGATGGGGAGGGGGGTTAGGAAGGAGAGGGGAAGGGGGGAGGGACCCAAGTCTCCCTCCATGCCCAAAAAGACAAACAAACAAACAAAAAAAGGAAAACAATGAAGAAAAAACAAAAAAACAAAAACAGAAGAAGTTTGGAATGCGCAATATCAAAGGCGGAATGTCGATTTAGCGAGAATAAAAATGGGTGGAAGGAGGGAATGGGGAGGTGGCGAAGGAGAGAGGGAGAGAGGGGAGAGAGGAGAGGGAGGAGGTGGCGAAGAGGAGGGAGAGAGGGGGAGGGAGTGGGGAGAGAGGGAGAGAGGGGGAGGAGGAGGAGGATAAGAGGAGAGAAAAAGAAAGGAGGTGAGAGAGCAGGAGGAAGAGGAGAGGGAGAGAGAGGGGAGGAGGAGAGGGAGAGGGGGAGGGAGGAGGATAAGAGGAAAGAAAGGAAGGGGGAGAAGGGTGGCGATGAGAGGGAGAGAGGGGAAGGAAAGAGGGAAGGAGGAGGAGAGAAGAGGAGGAAAAGAAAGAAGAGAGGAGGAAGAGGAGGAAGCTTAGAAGGAGGAAGAGGAAGGGGAGTCAAAGGGAGGAGAGGGAGAAGGGATAGGATAGGAGAACGAGGGAATGAGATAAGGGGAAAGATAGACTGAGAGTCAGAATAAATCGCCTTAGACAGAAAGAGAGAAATAAAAGACAGATAAAGAGAAAAATACAGAATCAAAGAAAGTTTAATAGATAGATAGATAGATAGAGATAGTTAGATAGATAGATAGAGAGAGAGACAGAGAAAGATAGAGAGAGAGAGAGAGAGAAAGACAGATAGCGATAGATAGATATATATCTAGATAGACAGACAGATAGATAGAGAGAAAGAGACAAAGACAGAGAAAGATAGATAGATAGATAGACAGATAGATAGATAGAAAGAAAGAGACAGAGACAGAGAAAGATAGATAGATAGACATAGAAAGACAGACAGACAGACAGACAGATAGATAGAGACAAAGAGAAAGCCAGACAGAGTGAGAGGCAGAAAGAAAAAGAAGAAAAAAAGAAAATATTCCAGATGACTTCACAGACTGTATAATCCTGCCCCCTCACTTCCTCCTTCCCTTAACACTATACCACCCCATCACTTCATCTCCCCCCTCCCCCCTGCCTTTTCCCATTCAGAAACAGGTCAAAAGATTCTGCAGTATAGGAGATGCCTGCTTGAAACCAGAAATGTTGCTTGACACAAGGAAAGACACGGAGATGGTCACCTTGCTAACTGGATGGCGTAGGGAGGAGGAGGGAGAAGGAGGGAGAAGGAGAAGGAGAGAAGAAAGGAGAGAGGGAGAGGAGGGAGAGAGGGAGAGGGAGAGAGGGAGAAGGAAGGAGAGGAGGAGGGAAGGAAGGAGAGGAGGAGGAGGGAGAGAGGGAGAAGGAGGGAAGGAAGGAGAGGAGGGAGAGAGGGAGAGGGAGAAGGAGGGAAGGAAGGGAGGAGAGGGAGAGGGAGGGAGGAAGGAGGAGGAGGGAAGGGGAGGAGAGGTGAGGGAAGGAGGAAGAAGGAGAGGGAGGAGGAGAGAGGGAGAGAGGGAGAAGGGGAGGGAAGGAAGGAGGAGGAGGAGGAGGGGAAGGAAGGAGGGAAGGAAGGAGGGAAGGAAGGAAGAGGAGGAGAGAGGGAGAGGAGAGAAGGAGGGAAGGAGGGGAGGGAAGGAGAGAAGGAGGAGGGAGAGGGAGGAAAGGAAGGGAGTGGAGGAGGGAGAGAAGGAGAAGGGAGGGGAAGGGAAGGAGGAGAAGGAGGGAAGGAGGGAAGGAGAGGAGGGACAGGGAGGAAGGAGAGGGAGGAGGGAGGAAGGAGAGAAGGAGAGGAGAGGAGGAGGAGTGGGAGAGAGGGGAGAAGGAGGGAAGAAAGGAGAGAAGAAAGGAGGGAGAGGAGGGATAAGATGGAGGGAGAATCAGGGAATAAAGGAGGGGGAGGAGGGAGGGGAAAGGAAGGAAGGAAGGAGGGATTGAGGAGGGAGAGGGAGAGGGATAAGGAGAGGAGGAGGAGGGAATAAGGAAAGGAGGGAGAAGGAGGGAAGGAAGGAGAGGAGGGAGAGAGGGAAGGAGGAAGGAGGGAGAGAGAGAGGGAGGAGGAGGGAGGGAGAGGGAAGGAGGGAGGGAGAGAGGGAGAGAGTGGAGAAGGAGGGGAAGGAAGGAGAGGAGGAGAGAGGAGAGAGGAGAAGGAGGGGAAAGGAGGAGGGAGAGAGGTAGGAGAAGGAGGGAAGGGAGGGAAGGAGAGGAGGGCGAGAGGGAGAGGGGAGGAAGGAGGGAGGAGGAGGAGGAGATGGAGAGGAAGAGAAAAGGGAGGGAAGGAAGGAGAGGGAGTGGAGAGAGGGAGAGGGAGAAGGGAGGGAAGGAAGGAGAGGAGGGAGAGAGGGAGAGAGGGAGGAAGAAGGAGGGAAGGAAGAGAGGAGAGGAGGGTGAGAGGGAGAGAGAGAGGAAAAGAAGGAGAGGAGGAGAGGGAGAAGGAGAAGGAGGAGAAAGGAGAGAGGGAGAGGGAGGAGGGAAGGAGAGGAGGAGGAGGGAGAGAGGAGAAGGAGGGAAGGAAGGAGAAGGAGAAAGGGAGAGATGGAGGGAAAGAAGGAAAGAGGGGAAGGAAGGAGAGGAGGGAGAGAGGGAGAGAGGGAGAAGGAGAGAAGGAAGGAGAGGAGGAGGAGGGAGAGAGGGAGAAGGAGGGCAATGAAGGAGAGGAGGAGGGAGATAGAGAGAGAAGAGGAAGAAAGAGAGAGGGACGAGAGAAGGAGGGAAGGGGAAAGGAGGGAGGGAGAGGGAGAGGGAGGGGACAAAGTGGGAGGAAGGAGAGAGGGAAGTAGGTCGAGAAGGGAGAGGGAAGGGAGAGAGAGAAGGGAGGGAAAGTGGAGGAAGGAGAGGGAGAGAGAAGGAGGGAGAGGGAAGGAAAGAAGAAAGGAAAGGAAGGAGAATGGGAAGAAGGGAGAAGAAAAGAAAGAAGGACAAGAAGAAAAAAAGGAGAGAGGGTAGAGAGGAGATAAAAAAGGGAGAAAGGGAGATAGAGACAGGAAAGGCGGAAGAAGGAAACGGAAGGAGGGAAGGAAGGAAGCATAGATGGAGAGAGAGAAAAGCAAGAAGGGAGAGAGAAAGGTAAAAGGAGAGAAGAAAGGAAGGAGAGGGGAAAAGGGAAGAAAAGCGGGAGATGGGAGAAGAAAAGAAGGAAGGAAGGAGAAAGGGAGAGAGAAAAGACGATAAAGACGGATTTAAAGAAAGAGAAAATGAAAGAGGAAGAAGGATATGAAGCAAAAGATCAGAGAGGAGGAAGAGAGAAAGAAGAGGATTAGAAAGGGTGAAGAATACGAGAGGGAATAAAGTCAGACGAATGAGAGAGGAGGATGGAGAGAGAGAGAGAGAGAGAGAGAGAGAGAAACAGAGACAGAGCGGAAAGTACAAGAGAGAAACATGGAGATAATATGAGACAAAGAGAGAAAGAGAGAAAAAGCGTGAGGGGGTAGAGGGAAGAAGGGAGGAGGGGAAGGATGGGGGAGGGGAAGGGAGAAGAGGGAGGGGAAAAGGGAGGAAGGGGAGGGAGAGGGGAAGGGTGAAGAGGGAAGAAGGGAGGAGAAGAAAGGAGAGGGAGAGGGGGAAGGGAGAAG
>NW_027213846.1:2500-5000 GCF_042767895.1 Penaeus vannamei | reverse complement strand
AAAATAACTAAACCAAACCTAACCTAACTAAACCTATCCTGATCTAACCTAAACAATCTAAACTAACCAACCTAAGAAAACCTAACCAAAATAAACGTAACCTAACCAAACCTATCCTACCAGACCTAAAATAGCCTAATGTAATTAAACCAATCTAACATAGCTTAAACTATCTTACCCAACCTAAAGTAATCTAATCCAAGCTACCTTAACTAAATTTAAGCAAGCCTAACCTGTCCAAACGTAAACTAACCTAACCAAACCCAATTCAACCAATCCCACATAACTTAACCTGGCCAAACGTAACTTAAAAACCTAATCTAATTAAAATAACAATCAAACCTAAATTAAGCAACCTAAACTAGCCAAACTTAACTAACTGAACTTTACCTAACCAACCTAACTTAACCAAATATCACCTAACCTTACGAAACCTAATCGAACCTAACCTAAAGTAGCCTAGCCAACCCTAACCTAACTAAACCTAACCTAAAAACCTATATTAGTAGAGCGTGTTTGGACAGATTTATTCACCCCCATGGCCACCTCCTACGTACCTAGCGTGACATAAAAGGAAGTAATTATCATAATCAATTACGGGAAATCAATAACCCTGACTAATGAGGGAGAACATGCACACCTGAATGGTGCCCCCTCCCCCCTCCTCTCCAAAACAATAATAATAATAAGGAGAATAAGAGAAAGAGGAAAAAGAACAGACAAACATGCACCCGGCTAACATAGGTCAGACTATCATCCTAAGAGCAGGTGTCACAGGTTCCACCACCCCCCCACCCTCCACCCAAGAAAAACATGGACAAAATGACTCACCCTCATGGGTACGCCCATACCCCGCTATGCAGTACCTGACATAGGTCAAACTATCTAAGATCAAGTGTCACAGGATCTCCACCACCCCCTACCCCTACCCCCACCCCGTCACCTGGACAGATTGGCTCACCCCATGGGTACCCCCGACGTGCCTTAACAGGAAGTGACCTAATGATTTCCGGAAGTGATTACCGTAATCAATTACGAGAAATCAATAACCGTGACTAATGAGGAAGAACACGCACACCTGAAGGGTGCCCCCTCCCCCTCCTCTCCAAAACAATAGTAATAGAATGAGAATATGAGAAAGAGGAAGAAGAAACAAACATAAACACAGCTAACATAGGTCAAACTATCAACCTGAGAGCAGATGTCACAGGTTCCACACCCCCTCCCCCCTTCCTGTAGGAAGAAAAGAAAAAGAAGGAACAGAAAAACAAACAAACACGCCCCTAGATGCAGGTTTTACAGGTGATTCAACACTCCCCCTTCCATTCCCACATTCCCCCATACCCCCTCATCCAAACAAAATGTGGACCTTGTGAACCTCCCTTTGGTACCCCCTTACCAGACGTGTCATAACAGAAAGGAGACATATGGAGGGTACCTGCCCCTCCCCTCTTCTCAAAAGCAATGATAATGGCTATACCTCATCTCTGAACATGTAAGAGGAAGACGAAGAGACAAACAAACAATGTGCATGTACCCAGCTCCTGGTATAGATCGAGGTATTGATCCAATAACAGGTGTTAGTTACCCCCTCCCCCTATCCCCCTTCTCAGGTCGAGTTAGGTCACATAGCTATCCATCGTGTCTGAACTTGTAGCAAAACTAACAAATAGCACAAGAGGATCCCTCCCCTCTCTAATAGAGGTGGGAAAACGATCATGAGTATTGATCCGATAATTTTATTTAGCCTGCCATCGTGTCTTACCACGCAGTTTTAGTTTTAATTGCTAAGGCATCCCAATAATAAGAATACAATGTAATGAAAAGGATGATAAAATCGTTATGTACTCAATATACCTTTATTATTATCTTCAAATATACACTAGCACAAACAAACAGACATGCTTAATTCATGATTACCGAGTTGCCATGCACGTTGCCTCTCCGGGACGAGGTCGGGACGACATCGTTACCGGAATATATATGTATTCCGGTAACGACGATGATAATGCAACCATCTCTATGATAGACCGGCAGCCCAGCGACCTAGGGTTAGACGAACTAGATACCAATGTCCGAGCATATGGTTATTTTGTGGGTTACCTGGGTTGTTCAAAAATGCAAGTCTGCCGGGAACCCCCTGGTGGGGGTACGGATGGGAACCCCCATAAGGGACGAAAATATGGGTCTGACATAGATGACCGAGGTACCACTTGAAATCACATCTAATGTTTATTTATCATCAAATCTCCACCAGCAGTACAAACGACAGACT
Organism: Penaeus vannamei; assembly: GCF_042767895.1. Taxonomy (NCBI): domain Eukaryota; kingdom Metazoa; phylum Arthropoda; class Malacostraca; order Decapoda; family Penaeidae; genus Penaeus; species Penaeus vannamei. The sequence goes on along the minus strand of NW_027213846.1, from coordinate 2,725 downwards.
TTGTTGGGGGGGCGGGAAGGGCTTGCCAGACCCCCCCAAAAGGGCTTCAAAATTAAGCTACCATAGATGAACAAGGTACCTGTCAAAATTAATGCCAAATGAACATACTTAGTGCCAGCTGCAATCAGGTTTATATGGTGAATGACATCCTAGAGAAATGAAACTGACCAACTCCAGATGTGTTGATGCGTGGGTGGGCCCTACCAGACCCCCAAACTGGACCCT
>NW_027213845.1:5000-7500 GCF_042767895.1 Penaeus vannamei | reverse complement strand
ATATGGTAAAATACATACTAAAAATTAATCCAAGAAAAATACAAAAGTAAAAGAATATGTGCTAAAGGCACCTAAAATTACTAACTGTCATATGCAAAAACTAAAAGAAAAGACTTCCAGAGTGGAGAGCCTGGCTGAAGGCCTTACCATAAAACAAAGACAAAACCAGCAAGTCCGGCGTCAGAGCTGAAGGCTTAAAACCCCTAAAATCCTAAAAGAAAAAAAAATCCGACAGTATAAAACCCGAGTCTGGTGACACCGAAACAGGAAAACTAAAACTAAAAGATCACTCAGACTTCCTACATTGAAATGTTAAAATTTACAAATAAAACAGAGAAACAAACCAGCCAAGTTCATTTAATAAATAAGTAAATAAATAAAAGGATGTTCAAATTATTAAATAAAAATGTTCTTAAGATCACGTCCAGCTCCTATGCAAAGAATATCAGGATCTCAGTACTTAACTTATTATCTTCCGTGATCGTCTCTGTGTTCAGTTCAATAAATATGGCGACACTGCCGGTTCAAAGCTTCAGAGGATGGCGAAACACACTCGCTGACGTCTCGACTCGTACTGTTTATTGTTTCTTTTTCCAATGCCCCGGTGACGTCAGAGGCCAAACATTTATACAAAATGTATTCTCGTAATGAATAAGCTAAAACTATGCATAAAAACGAACAAAAATAAAACAAAAAGTATAAAATAGAAATCATAAGAAAAAGAAAAGCGATAACTAAAAAGAACAAATAAACACTGTACATAAAAATGCTTCCCCTACAACTTAAAATGAAAACTAAGTAAAAACGAGACCTTAAAACTTTATTGAATGTTAAAAAAAACTAAAATGAATAAAAGCTGAAGATAAAAGGGTCATAAAAAATGTCTCGTTGTTAAATCATAAATAGAAATGTCAACAGAAAACACACAATAAAAAGGGGGAAACTAAAATAAAACAATAAAAGTCAATAAAAACGAGAAAAGACAACCCAAAACCGAGGTGAGACACATAAGACAATCCTCCAACACGGCAGTCAGAGCGGGAGAGCGGAGAGGATGAGATGCAGCATCCAAGACCACCTTACATATGTATATGCGCATATATGTGTGAACAAATAGAAATATGTGTGTAAATGCATATGTATGTCTGTGTATATTCTCTCTATCCTTCTCTCTCTTTCTTCTTCACTTCCCTTTTCTCATCCTTCCTATGTGAAATCCCCCCCCCCCCTCTCTCTCTCTCTCTCTCTCTCTCTGTCTTTCTTTCATTCTTCACTTTCGTATTCCTCTTTGATCTCTTCTTTTTCGAATTTTCTTTCCATCTTTCTCATCTTCATTATTTCCTTTCTCTTTTCCCTACCGCCATCTCTTTCCTCTTCATTTACTCTCCTACATTTTTCTTTTATATTCCTCTCCTTCGTTCCTGTCATGCTTTCTCTTTATTCTTATTTTTACTCTCCTTCTTCCCTTTCTCCCTATTGGTGCCATGCTGTCCTTCTCTTGCAAATACTGGAACTAGAAGAATAAGAAGAAAATTAAAGGAAAATTAATAAAGAATGGAGATGAAGGAAGATTAAAGTGAATGTTTCAGATTTGAACATAGTAATTGTGAATAGTTCAGAGGATTGATACTGAGTTCCGCAAAAAGACATTAATACCTGAATATACGCGCTTAAATCTGTTTATGAATACATATAGAAATGTATAGATATATTTATGCATATATGTATATAAATATATATATATATATATATATTGTGGAGTGTGGTCTGCAGTCCAGAGGAAGGACCTGCAAACGACAAGGAGGGCCCTGGAGATGACGAGGAAGGAGGCGAGGATGGTACCAACCAGCCAGGTGCAGCGGTCCAGGATGCAGACCTTCCAGAAGATCCATGGGTGTCTGTTCTGACATCCTTTGCCAGGGAGCCAGAGGAGCGCAGGGAGCTGAATATTGCGGCCGAGACGCTCAACGGCAACAATGTATAGAGAGTTTGTATATTTGGCTTATTTTATGTAACTGTTGTCTTGTGTGCTCCAGTTGATTGCGACTGATACGTCTCAGCTGGGCAAACCCACCCTTTTGTGTTGAGGCAAGTAACAGGGCTCAGGCCTACCCTTTGGTTTTGTTTCAGATCCTGTCTCCGCTGACCACTCCGACCCAAGACATGGGAGGATTGTGGAGTGTGGTCTGCAGTCCAGAGGAGAGGGCGACACACTCCATTTACACTCGCACTTAACTTTGTACGGCGCCAGGTTTTCCCCTGCGTGGGACTGCATTAGTCACCCCTGTGCCCGTTTTCTGTTGCCCGCTTTTAATTGTTTTAATTACCACCTTCTGTTAATTTTTACGATTTTTTTTTTGTTTGATATATTTATTTTATGTTTTAAGATTCACGTTTTATCCCTGAGCCCTAATTTCAGTTTTATAATGAGTTAACTTATTTCGCGGTGTCAGTGACATGACACGTCATTTTCTGCCAAGTCATTTTTTAAAAGTTTTAT
>NW_027213844.1:2500-5000 GCF_042767895.1 Penaeus vannamei | reverse complement strand
TATTATCATTATTATTATTATTATTATTATTATTATTATTATTATTATTATTATTATTATTATTATTATTATTATTATTATTATCATTATTATTATTATTATTATTATTATTATTATTGTCATCATTATTATCACATCATTATTATTTTTGTTATAGTTGTTATTATTGTTATTTTTCATATTATAATCATTACTATCATTCTCATTATCACAATTGTTATTAGTGTTATTATAATTTTTAACATCATTATCATTATAATTATTATTATCATTATCACTACAATTATTGCTAGCATCATTATCATTGTTATTATTGCTGTTGTTGTTTTATTATTGTTATCATTATCATTATCATGATTAACATTATTGCTATTATCATTGTCATTATCATCATTTTCATCATTCCTATCACTCATTGTTATTCATGCTACCATCACTATTATCATTGTTATCATTAGTATTGTTATCATTAATATTGTTATCATCATTATAATCTTCATGATTATTATTATCATTATCATTGATAACCTTGTTATTGTCAATACCATTAGTAGTACGTGTTGTAGTATTGCTAGTATTATTATCATGACTATCGTTGTTGTTATCATAACATTATTGCCATTATCAGTACATGGATTGGAATAATCTTATCATTGTTACTACTTCAGTCAGACCGTATATCTGAATCCACATCTGCGTATATATATATATATATATATATATATATATATATATATATATATATATATATATATATATATATATATATATATATATATATATATATATATATATATATATATTCTTGTTCGAGACACGCTTTACTTTCACTTTCTGTTTGTAATTCACTTCAGAAACCTTGTGAATCAAATAGTATTTTTGTGCCTTGCACTTTTTGTCTTTTCTTTTCTTTTTAGTTTGTGTCTTTTTGTAGAAATCAATTAACAGTCTCAAGAGCAAACATATTTAGGAAGTTTATTAGAAAGGGGAAAAAAACAACATGGCTCATGTAAATAAGGCTTGGCCTTTGCCAATGCATGGAGGGCATGGAAAATCTTGAAGTAAACTTTGTGGAAATCACTCACCAAGTTCAGCTGTTAATGCTCTTTAACTGGTAGATTAGTTTCCGAGCTAATGCTCATTGGCCGTTCGAACCATTCTTTTAGGAAATAAAAGCCCTACGATACACAACAGAAAATACGGTTGTAACAGTCAAGAGACCTCTACACTCTCATTGCTTGGTGTTTGAAAATTGGTTGTAATGTCGCTAGTTGAGAAATCATTGATACTTCTTGTAGCTGTTACAAGAGTCAGCATTTACGAGAGGGTTTTGTAAATCCAGCCCAAGATCTGGGACAAATACCTGTGTTCTCTTTTAGCTGTGTGTTATCATTATAATCTGATATATCATTTCTAATATTCTCGACCTATTGAAATAATATCATTAACATTAATAAATACAATAATAATAGAAATACTGATAATATCAACAATATAAATAATAATGATAACAATAACAATAATGATTATAACAATAATAATAATTTTAATAATAATAATAATAATAATAATAATAATAATAATAATAATAATAATAATAATAATAATAATAATAATAATAATAATAATAATAATAATAATAATAATAATAATAATAATAATATTAATGATAAAAATAATAATAGTTATCCCTTTCTAAAAGAAATCAATAACAATGGTAAAAATAAAAAAAATAATGATAGTAATCATACTACTGATGATTACAATAATAACAATCATCATCATCATCATCATCATAAATAATAAAAATAATAAAAAAAAAACAATAATAATAGTAATAACAATAATAATAATAACAAAAATGAATAATGATGATAATTGTAATAACAAATGATGACACAATTACATCAAGGAATAAGTATACTGGGCACCACTCTAGTTCTAGCTCATATTTGAAGAGGTGAAGAAGTATGTGATTCCGCAGAGAAAATCTATGTAAAAGCATGCATTTTCTCGGATTACTTTTGGCATGATGCTGATCCTAAAACTTTAATGCCTCATCATCTTCAAGATACTGTGTACTGTGCATACCAAAAGAGATCTTGCTATATTACAATCTGTTTTTTTAACCAATTAAAGCTAAACACACTTCTTATAACCTCTAATGGTGAATTACACAATATCTGTTGACTAATTTCATAATTCATTATTTCACAGAGCCGTAATCAAGAAGCTTACTCTCTCTTCCTACCTCTTCTGTCTCGATCCTGCTATTTCAAATGGTTTACCTTATCTAATTTTTAAACAACTCATGCCTAAAGTAATCTGAAAAATGCTAATATTCACAAGATTTTCAACTCAATATCTAGTAAGATTTACATGTTCTTTCACTTCTACAAATGGCAACTATAACTCACAGGGCATCCAGTAGTAATGAAATAATACTAACATTAGAAAAAGAGATAGATTATAGTCATGAGAAAATATCCATACATGTATA